>NC_040044.1:35126084-35287477 GCF_003713205.1 Coffea eugenioides | reverse complement strand
CCTATAAGTCACTCGATTCTGTGATTAAGTACCTAGTAAGGGTTTGTGTCGAAGTCTGTCATGCAATGAGGTGATCCTAATGGCTTCAGGTAGGCCCTGAAAACTTGAAAATAAAAAACTTGTTTATGATTTAGATAAAGCTTTACAAAAGTCATTTTGAACTGTTGCATACGAATGTCATAGTTATACACATACTTGTCTTCTAACAAAACCTGCAATTAACGACGTTTCTTGTTCAGGAATATTGATGCCTCAAGATAGAGAATACAGTAAAGAAAGAAGCTAGAAATCTTTGAAAGATCAGATGGCCATAGGGCAGGGCAATCTAATCACACTTTTGAACCAATGGCTATCAAGTCACGCATCTGAACCAATATGCTAGATCCAAATATCTTATCTTCCAGTAAATGGAATTTTAACTTCTGCCTTCAAACTAGAAACTAGGAACACTGATCAGAATTTTTCCTCTGTCTTTCACATTTTGTGCACATTCCTTTGGCAAGAAAACCATTAAATTGAAAGCACTGTTCATCCATAAGAGAATTCTAGAATTCACCCTATCAAATTTATGATTGGATTTTTACTTTGCTTTCTTTAGCTTCATAGCAAAGCTTCAGATTGGGTGGAGTTCAGGATGAATAACCACCCGGTGTTTTGATATATAGATAATCCTTTGGCTCTGATATGCTATTGATGTAGTGTCAATGAAGAGATTGGTGATATAAAATACATGTGAGACTTCCTAATTCTAGAATTTCTCTTAAACAAGATACTGATGATGGATCCATTTGGATTTGATAAGAATGATATTTTTCAAGATTGGACAGGTATGAGAGTGCTAAAATTTAGAATTTCTTCAGAAACATGATGATACAATATGGCAGACTGATTGAATTAGGAAACAGGAGTGGAGAGAATTTTACATCCTAGAATGGGTACAACCTTTTTTTTTCATTCCATTCAACCTAGAAGTGTGAATACGCTTTACCTCCTTTAATTGATTGGGCCTTGTGGGTGAAAAAAAATAGGCTATGGAGTTTTTCTAATTAGGCTTGGAAATATGGCATGATTATGCTTCGCAAGTTACAATGGATTCAAGACAAGTAAATTTCTTTTGACCAAAAGCTTTACTAACGTGATGCATTCTTAGCCTTAGATTCCTGAGAGGTAACATGCTGTGGGATCATTAGGATACTATGCTTAAACAGTACAGGTTATACCGTGATACCTCAAAGTTTTTGAGTCTCAATGAAATCTCAATCACCCAAGTGGAGAATACACTGAAAGTAGTGAGCCCCCCAAGCAACTTTATCAGGCCTATCTGTCTGTTGGAAAATATCAGAAGTAGTGAATTCAAACTTCAGCTGGCTGGATTTCTCCTACCAGTAGATTCCACCTTTTTTGAACCATGGGATTAAAGTCTTCCAAGAGTAATTTTACGAGACGTTGCAGCTGTCATTTCTTTTGATGCCACCATTTAATGCTGATTGAGATGAGCTAAATCCACTTTATATTAACTTGATGATGTGGTGTTACTGTTCTTTCTTTGTTTTCACCTTTCCCTTTGTGATTAAACAACTTCAGTTTCGTTGGGTCAGTTGGATTGCTATGAGATAAACGATCAGGTGTATGTACTGTGGCCTCAGTTGTAATATAATTTTTTTTGATGCTTATTATTTCCTTTGGTACCTTGTGTTGTCTTTTCATGTTGTCATTGTGATTGATGTATGTGATTGAAGTTATTTTGTTCCCTTAGCAAGTGCATCAAAAAATTGTTTGCTTAAATCTTGTGTAGGCCTTAACTTTCGTCACACCCTTTATCCGTTGTACAAAAGCCATCGTCCTCCTACACCTGATACCATTGTTCAGGGACTTCAATATCTGAAAGCATCCATCAAGGCTATGTCTGTTAAAGTGATTGAGGTGAGAGCAAACATAGTTTAGGTTTAACCTGACTTTTATTTGATTTATATTGTTGACTTTCCAGTTTAATATAGGTTCCAGGGGTTGAGGCTGATGATGTAATTGGGACCCTGGCTTTGAGGAGTGTTGATGCTGGATTCAAGGTAGTTATTTTAACTTTGCAAAATCTATGAGATGATTTTCTTGGTAAAATACCAAGATCTTATGTGCTAAGCTTTTCAATTGACTTAACCTTGTTTTCTGTTCGATATTTAGAAGTATGAAGTTGGTATAAGTTTAAGCCATGCATATATTTTTTCAAAAGTAAGGCTCTTGTTGACTTTTTCAGAAGATATACAAGATCGAAAGGGATTTTTTTTCGGGTAGAATTACTTCTAGAAGCACGGTAGAGATGGATGGAATACTTTTCCTAATAGGGAAAATTTCAGAATCTCCTTAGCAAGAAAAGATGTTAAGTTATGCATCTCTGTTTTTCCTTTAGGCTATTGAAGGAAAGATCATTTGTTTCGGTTTTAATATGCATAAAAGGATTATTTTACCAGTATTGTAACTTTAACAAAGTGCTTTAAACAAACTTCATTGGTTGATGGTACTTGTGGTTACTTTGGTCCTAATTCAGTACTTCCCTTGTCGTGCATTTATTGCAGGTGCGAGTAGTCTCCCCAGACAAAGATTTTTTTCAAATCCTATCTCCTTCGTTGCGCCTTTTGCGGATTGCTCCTCGTGGATTTGAGTGAGTATATTATCTTCATTTTTGTTGATTTGGTCTATGAGTTGGACAACTTTTGTGATGTCTAAATTATACTTTTTATGTATGGATTCTTTTACAATCTTATATTTTTGCTGTACTGAATGAACTTCTATTTGAAATTGGACTCACATCTTTAGATCTTATTTCATCAAATTGATTGTTGATAGTTCATTGAAGATATCAATATAAACAGCTGATCAGCTTGAGATAGCTAGGGCCTAAACCGTATGTACCCAATGCATAGTCAAACTAAGCTTGAGACCGAAAATTGTAGTTCCAAGAAGAGGCACACAACCAGCTTCTCATGGGAAGTGAGAGATTATAAAGATGGTGTTCGAGCCTTCAATGGCAATTGGTTATGTTTAATTGCAGAGAATTTTCATATACTGTTCTTACTTTGGTTCTCTGTGTCATACTGCCTAGTGTGGGAAATTTTACTTTGGGTACAAACCTACTGTATGTACCCAATGCATATTAAATTAGGCTTGAGACTGAAAATTGATGTAGTTCCAAGAATAGGCACACAAATAGTTTTTTGTGGAGCTTGAGAGATTATATAGGTTGTGTTCAAGCTTTCAATGGCAATCTCGGTCATATGTAATTGCAAACAACTTTCATCTACTGTTCTTACTTGGGCTCTTTGAGACGTGCGCCGCCCTGATGTGGGAAATCTTGCTGAAAGTTGGAAGAAACTGGTCTATATTTAATTTGTGGTGGGTATGGTGACCCATAATTTAGGTTGTATTTCGCATACCCCCCAGTCCCACACCCAAGTTGTTTTTTGGATCCCTCTCCCTTAACTGTGATAGCTGATGCATGTTTTACCACTTTAATCATTTTTGTCCTTTCCTTTTTTGGAGATTGTCCATGCCTATGAACCCTTATCAGTGCCCAACTGTCTTAACACAGAAAGCCTTCCCAAATCCTTCTTCCGTCCTTGAACAACCTTTCTATTCCATCTTTTACTCGTGCTAGATGGATTGAGTCAAAACACAAGGGTAAACTTTAACAGTTTTATTTTTCATTGGTATTTGCTAACGATACACTGTCTGCTTAATGGAGTGGTGGCCAACTAGCAACTGCACCAATTGTTCTGGTGCCTATAGCTGAGATGGGCAATGGTAGGCATGGTCATTGTTTCAACTTTTAATGGTGGAGAGGGTGGTGGTGATGGTGACCGTTAGTGACTGTGACGGTTACATGGTTGTGGCAGCAGTAGCAACAGCGCAATGCAGGTGGTGGTTGCCACCAACAGCTGCAAGGTCAGCAATGATCATGTTGTCTGGTGGCAGCATAGTTGTAGTAATTGAAGGAACCAAACTGGAAATAAAGGAGAAAACATGGGAAAAAGAAATAAAGAATAAGTATACAAATAGGAAGATATGTCTTTACCTACACCCTGATCGCCTGGAGAAACTACCAAACTGTCCACATTCTCGCCCCCCCCCCCCCCCCCCCCCCCCCCCCCAAAAAAAAAACCCCATCTTTAATATTCAGTTGTTCAATCCAAAATTTATTCTTTTTTCTCATTTTCCTAGTTAGAGCTTTTGACTTTCTGATGCTGCTACTTAGGATGGTTTCATATGGCATGGATGATTTTGCTGAACAATATGGATCGCTGACGCCTTCTCAGTTTGTTGATGTTGTTGCCCTTGTTGGTGATAAGTCTGACAACATACCAGGTTCCATCTTTCACTAGAAAAATGCTTGCCCTACTCACTTAAAGCTGAAAAGGAAGAAAAAGAAAAAGTCTTTATATGTGAAGAGTTAATCAAAAGCTGTCCTGTATTTTAGTATTCTAGAGTTATGCATTTCAGATTTACGTATTATCATGTTAATAAAACAGCCCAAAACCACTATGTTGTTTGTGCTTTGATTTTAACTTTTCATGTAATCGAAAACTAGAGGTGTCATATATGAGATATTTGAGATATAATATTTTCAAAAGAATTATTCCTTTCAGAGTTTGCCTCCATCTGTTTTATGGCAAATTGGATGCAAAAAAAAAAAATAGCTGCTGATCTATAGTCTTGTACATGCTTTAATTTTTGTTAAAATGTTTGTTGATCTCTAAATATTTTGTTCTTTGGATTTCAGATTCTTTTCATTAATTCATTTTGGATGTATATGTACTTGTGGATTTGAACATATTTGAACTTCTGGGTTCTTTGACTGGAGTTCAACGTACAATGCTCAGCACATAACATAATTAGGGCAGCACAACATTTTGAACTTCTGGGTTCTTTGACTGGAGTTCAACGTACAATTCTCAGCACATAACATAATTAGGGCAGCACAACATTTTAAACCTGTCCTATAACTAGTCCATCAGTGTGGTAACTAGGTACAAGTCTATGGGATGTTTGAAGGTCTTATTTTATAATGATACATCCTTGTTCATTTACCTCTTCTTCCCGGTAAGTAGATAGATGGCTTTTACCTCTAAAAGCCTTTATGTTGCTTGTTTTGAGATTTAATGTATGACATGAATATTAAGCATGCTCAATGAGTCTATACAAGCTAGCTTTGATATACATAGATGGAACTCCTAACTTCTTCTTGTGAATACTTAACAAAAAACGTAACTTGCTAAAATATCCTGAAAGTTAACTGCTAGCTTCTTGACAAAGGCATTTTTCTGTGAATGAAAATCATATTTTGCTTTCACAATCTTTACCACCTCACCTTTGGCTTCTAGTGCTTTAATAAGTGTTTACACTAATTTTTCTAAGTAATCTTTTTCTCCTCTCTTTCTTCCTATTTTGATTTTACATTTGCGAATTTGCTGAAAATTCATGTGAACCTGTTTCTTTGAAGTCAGTGTCATATACTTCATACTTTCAAACAACCACATGTTATGGTTAGTTAACTTGATCTTAGATTTAGGGGCTGCATGACGAGTTGTCTGATTTCTAGCTTGTGCATTATCTTTAGATTCTTCATAGTCAATAATTTGATAGTTGCTCCTAGTCAATCAAAATGCTGCTTATGAAATTGATCATTGATTACTTAAACTGTCAAATGCAGGAGTGGATGGGATTGGAGATGTTCGTGCCGTGCAATTAATAACAAAATTCGGTATGTTATTGCTAGATTACAGTTTTCTTGGGCAAACACGTAGAGCCTGTGATACCTTTTCCTCTTTAGAAATTTCTCTCCCGGAGCAACTTCAACATTGCAGGCTGAGATCTACCTCAAGATTCTTCCCCTTGACAGGGACTGTAACAGGAAAGAAAAAATATCAAAATTAAATCTGATACTGTCACCAATGCCTGCATACCTCTTATGAATGAGAAATTTAAATATTTAACGGTAACTAAATCATACAAATGCAAAGATGTAGTAGATTGGCTGCGAATTGATGTCAATTAGGCATGAAGTTGAGTGTGAGATTTTTCTCTGGCTGCTTTTATATGGATGTTTGGTCAATAATCGCCTGGTTGTCTCCGTTAAGTTGCATCAAGACATGGTATTCATTGATTCTGGTTTCATTAGTTTCTTGTTATCCAAATATAACAAGGGAATGTTCTTAAAACACAATATGTATTTTCAGATTAATTAGAAGACTCTACCTTCCAACTACCCCTATGTATATACCTACTTATGAAGGCTTTGACATTTCTTTCATAACCATCTATTTCCTGATTAAGTTTGACATCTTATTTCTCCGACTGCTGTTGTTTGAAATAAAGGATTTTTCACTTAGTTGCTTGTCAAAACTGCTTTTTGAACCTTGATAAAAAGAAAAACCTTTGTTCCTTAAGAAACCTCTCAAGTTAATTGCCATGTGTAATTTGTTTGCAAACAAACTGTGCTGTTGGATAGGCATGTAAAATCTTGATCTTTTTCCTTTTATCGTAGGTACATTGGAGAACTTGTTGGAATGTGTTGAGCAAGTCAGTGAGGAGAGAATCAGGCAGGTATGGAATCTTTGTTAATTGCATAGATCATCAATGCCATATTAATGGTTCTGATGTTGTCTGTGGCTTTCTGAGGGTGTTGCTAGTAAAAAGTCTTGATTCTTCTATTACTGTTCTACGTTGGTACTTTTCTGATAGCTGGATTATGTAGTTCTGCTCCAGAGTTGTACAGTAATTGACAAATTTGTTTGAAATTAATTTTATCTGCTTTCAGGCCTTGATAATGAACACTGAACAAGCTATCCTAAGCAAGAATCTGGCAAGTCATCTGCTGCTCTCAGAATTTTCTTTTGTTCCCCTTTTTCCATAGCTAAAAATGATGTGTTTGTACAGGCAATGCTACGTTGTGACCTGCCATCGTATATGGTTCCTTTTGCAACAAATGACCTCTTGTTTAAGAAGCCAGAGGTAGGGGCAACTATTAGCTGCTTAGAATTATTTTGTTTTTGGATTCCAATAACCATGAACTTGATTTTGATGATATTGTATGTTTCCTTAATACTTGAGGGCTCCTGCAGTATGTCTGTTTCCATATAATATTTCAACTGCTTATCTAGTAAGAGCTCTGGTGTTAAAGTTGTGTATTGTGTCCTTTTCCTGCCACTGATTTTTTTAGATTTACTATTTAACTAGAGTAAAAGGTCAAATGCTATGCTTTGTTCAACTTTGCAATCCTGGTGTTAATTATTGAATTTGAGACCATAATAATCTAATAGCAATACTTTTAACTTCGAAATCTATCTGCTAATCCCTTGCAAACTTTTAATTGTATTTTGAACTTGAATGGCGGTATAAAAGAGAGAAGGGAACTAACAATGGGTATTTGAAGACGAGAGGAAAACAAAAGATGAACCCATCTCATATTGTAGCATCGCAAGCTGGCACGTTACAGAGTATGCCAAATATGATATTTTTCGCTACTTGAAGCAAGTCAGATGTACTTTTTACTGAAAGAAAAATGCCTCCATGTTTTATTTGAATGTGATTCCTTCACTTGTTGCTCCTCAGTTGACCATAATCACAGCAATCTTCTCTGAAATTTTTGAAATTGCATTTATGGTCCTTCTGGTTGTTGACACATAGTGGCTCTTATAAACTCACCTATATTTTTGACTTATGGTGTCCTCTATATTATTGTATTTAGAAGGATATTGCTGAATATAAAAGAAATACCTGAGAGGGTACCAATATCATTTGAAGAAACTCGTGATGGAATTTGATGGAATTTCTTAGATCATCAGAACATATTTTGTCCAGGAAAAAGAAATCAGTTGCCTTTAGATGAAACTTAAGATGGCCATCTTCTCTTGACCATGAAGATCAAGGATCCGTTAGCCTTCTCAACAATATTTAAGAGAAGATAGAGGGCCATAAATGACAGTATGGGGAAAATGCTTTTAGAACTTCACATCAAAGCTGATGCTGAGGAGTGCTATCTGATATCGATACATGTTACTGTGGCGTGGACATGAATTATACATTCTCATATTGTCCTGTTTTGATATCTAAATCTTTGGCATTGTTATTTTCTCATTCTCTAGTCACCATGCGGAACTAATTGATAATGAAAGTTCTGCTGCATTATTCTGTTCTTTATGTTCTTTATGCTATATGTGTTATTTATCTAAAAGACTTCTTTATGCAGTTAAGGACCAACTTAGGGTTCCTTTGCTCATGCTTTGATTTTCGGGTATTTTTGCACATATCTGCTGAGGAATGGAGTACAGGTCCTTATGTTGTCTAAAGGAAATGTGTTTCTGTAAAAGCCTAAGGCATCTAAGGTCTTTGGTGCAGGATGATGGGGAGAAATTCACAAGCCTCTTGACAGCAATAAGTGCTTATGCAGAAGGATCCTCAGCAGATTCTATCATCAGAAGAATGATTTATTTGTGGAAGAAGCTTGAAAAGAAGCAATTGAGATGATAGTCTTTATTGATCACTCTAACTGTTCTTATTTGCTAATGGAAGATGTCTTTTGTGTACATCCCGTTGTACAGAGTAAATTGTTGCTCTCTTTGGATCATAGCTTGCTTGTAATTTCGGGTATAGGAAATGACTCAACTTAAATTGCTTACCAATTTATTTCTTTGGTCATGTGTATCTTAGAACTCTCCTCACAGCATTCTCTTTGTCTTTGCAGGTTCCGGGCTAAACAAGATTCAGTCAATCACATATATGGGAAACTTTACAAGTGATCTGACTAAGCGAGGATGGTAACATAAAACATGGACAGCGGAAGAAAATATGGCACCTGATGTGGTCATTTAAAATCCATTTTCGGGTCAAGCAAACATCTTTTAGTCGAATGTATGGAGCGGTTGAAACTTGCTTCTTGTGCCTTCTAGTATATGCTGTGTATGCTAACGTTTTGATCTGCTAGTTTGAATGATAGAAAAGAAGAAAAAATGTGGATTAGTATTTGAGAAGCAAATGACTTGATTTTGTCAAGTTGTTTTGCATTCTGCGTCTATCCTTGTATTCGCGTGGGAATTCCAGATCTTTTACACTCAACACCTGACCAAGTGAATCCCATGGTAGAATATTATCTGCACGGTGCATGTGTCTAGCTTTTATCAGCAAATTTTCCTATCGAAATTGGATAAAAGGTGAAAAACCCATTAACCGAAGAATCAAAGAGAACTAACAACATTAAAGACTTTTCTATTAACAGATCAAAATCTAACAATAGTTGCAGCTCTCTAGAAAGATGAACAGCTAGTTTGCGAGTTTACGATAGAAAAGAAAAGATCTGAAAGCTTAAGTTACGAAAGAAAAGAAATGAAGAGAAAAGAAGAGAAAGAAAAGAAAAGAAGAGAAAAGAAGAGAAAAGAAGAGATTGAGTTGAGTTTTGATGTTGTTTGAGAGTTTATAAAAGAAATGGGGGTAGAACTAAAAATAGTTTTTCCCTCCACCTAGTGGAGTTAAAAAAATGCTCTCCCCTGAACCTCCATCTCTACCTCCTCTGATTGAGGAGGACTTCAGTGAAATCACCACCTCTTCCGTGTTGATAGCCATCTCATGTCATCAACCGTTACTAGTTTTGCACCATAACCCTTCCTTAGAAAACCTAGTTCAAGAGGTAGGAACCGTTACTAATGATAAACCCTCTTTGAAACCTCTTTTGAAAAACTAGGGGAGCCCTTTGCGAGTAAGCCAAATACATAACCTCCCCCAAAGCTCCCAACCAATCTTTAATTTGGGACAGTATATCCTTGTCTTGGAAAATGCATCAACAGAAATTTTAGAGCGAAGTTTGAAACTTGATGAGCCGGGAAGGACGAGTGCAAAATAAAAAACTCATCTTTTTGATGAGGTCAAGATTTGCATAAGGGGAAAATCGAGCCACTCCTATTGTAGAAGCTAGGGTTCAAGTTCTTGGACCAGAAAGGGAGTTATGGAAGCCCCAAGGGAACTTAGACATCTTGGACCTTGGAGCAGACTATTTCGTCGCAAAGTTCTCAGAGCAAAAGGATTATTAGATAAGGGTGATGTTGAACTAAATAGCTCGACTCGAGTTCGCAAGCTACTCGATTAACAGCTCAATTCGAGGTTGTTTTGATTGAGCTTGAGCTCGAGCTCCAATATGTTGTACTCAAAGGCTCGACGAGTCTAATCGAGCTTTTTATAATATATATATATATATATATATATATATATTAATTTTTTAATATTTATTATTGTGAATTGTCAATAATATCCTTTATTTAAAATTATATGTAAAATATTAATTTTTATTACGTGAGCTTGATTAGACTCGAATAGGCTCAATTAAACTTGATTACACTCGAATACGTTTGATTGAGTTTGATTTGACTCAATTAGATTTAATTAAATTCGAGCTCGAGGAAGGTAAACTGAAGTCGAGTTCGAGCTCGAGCTCGACTTCTAAAAACTCGACAAGCTCGAGCTCAATTATTTTATCTCGAGTTGAGCTCGAGTGCACACTTATTATCAGAAGGTGATCTCTGAAGGACCATGGTTCATTAATAGCCATTTTCTTACAATAAGAACATGGCAACCTAACTTCATGCCAAGGCTTTTGGGGTTGTCAGTGGAATACTATGATCGGGAAGTTCTCCAAAAGATTGGAGCAGCCCTGGGTCTTCTACTCAAAATTGACTCACAAATTGTCACCATGATCAGAGGGCGATTCTCAAGGATGTGTGTATTCAGATAGATATCATTCTACCATTAGTCCACTCCTAAGATATAGATGATCATGTGCAACCAGCCCAGTACAAAGGGCTGAACTTTGTTTCAAATGTGGCAGAGTGGCAAGGATTGAGAAAGATTGTTTACATTGCATTTAGGATATGGAAGGGCAAAATCAAGCCAGGTATTACCCCAAGCCAGACAACAATTTGCAAAATCTCTTGCATGATCGTCTTAGCAATTATGGGCCTTGGATGAAAGTGATGAAGAATCCAAAGTCCAAACAATCAGTAGAATGGGCCCAAATTCAAATTTGAATTGGCAATGAAACTTGGGCCAATTCCCTATAGTAAGTCAACTTTAGGGAATAGGATCTTTGAAAGACAATGACCTAACAAGAAGTGGTTCCCTAAGTCAAAGGTTGGTACTCCCTTGATGGAGGAACCTGATACACTGCAAAAAACTTTCTCCCCTAGAGCTAAACTTACTAACCCTTTCATTTTGCTCCAAAATGAGGGGTCACAAAAAGGGGAAGAATTGGAAGAAGCAAACCTAGGAAAGCCAACTATGGATGGTGTGATCACCAAAAGACACTCCCATTTCCATAATAGAGTGTACAAGAGACCGAAAAATGGAGGATGGAAATCTCACTAACAAAAATCAGAAGAAAAAGGGATTAGATCAAAAAACTTTTGGAAGGGCTACTCTGCTAAGGATGCTTTATCAGAGAAGAACTCTTAGAGGCCATTATGCGCCAAAGCACATGCCCAAATCCTCTAGAGGAAAGACCTTACCACATGGAGCAAAGAAGGATAATGATGAACTGCACCATCAACAATTGGATCCAGGAAGCAGAGCAAAATCACCAAGAGCAGAATGGAGAATTGGTAGACTCCCACTATGTTTACATATCGTAGTACCTTTGGGAAATGCTACTCCAAGGAAGCCGATTTTTAACAAATATAAGCAACTTTAATTAATCCAGTATGACTTTTGAGATGCTGTGTTATGGAAGGGGATATTGTAAAACCTCATGATTTTTTTTAAATTATTCGATAATATGTACTTTAATACATTTTATCTCATAAATTTCACATCACAATAAATTTTATCGTTAGTCGCTTGCAGCAATGGTGGCTGTATCAATCTCCAGGCTCTGCCCGGGGGATGGTATGTAGGGTGTTGCCATCGCTTATATGTTGGGGGCTGTGGAAGGCTCGTAACATGGCTATGTACGAGGAGATAACAGTGTCACCGGCACAGGTTTGCAGGGATGTTCAAGACCTGTTGCTTAGCATGTCTCAGGTTCGGCCTTTCGTCCAGGTGACACGGGATGACTGGGAACTGGCCCACTCGGGCTTAATACTTTGCATGGAACGGACGAAGTCCGTGCTGCCACGCTGGGTTGCATGGTCGAGGCCATCTGCCGGGTATGTCAAGTTAAATATTGATGGCTCTTCTCTGGAGAACCCAGGACACTCTGGAGCGGGAAGGGTTTTTCGTGATTCAAGTGGTAACATCCTTTGTGGTTTCTCGTTGTTTTTGGGATCCCGGACAAACATGGAAGCGGAGGCCATGGCATTACTGGAGGGTTTGTTGCTCTCCGAAAACTTTCTTTCTTTAAACGTTGAAATGGACTCTCAGGTATTGCTGAATATGGTGAACGGTGATGGTGGAGTTCCTTGGAAATTATGGCTTAGTATCAAGTCTTTAGTGCTCGGTCGTCAAATCACCTTCACCCATGTTTACAGAGAGGCAAATGCGGTAGCCGATGCCCTGGCGCGTCTGGCAAGCACCACGCATGTTTGTCAGTCCTTTCCCCCCTCCCCTTTGCCTGCCCATATACGGGGTCTAGCCCGCCTGGATAGGATACAGATGCCCTATGTCCGTGTGTCTTAGCCTAGCTGGCAGACTGCCAGCGGTCTTGGTGTACTTTATTGATCTTTTGAATGTGGCGCCCATCCCCACTTATGGGGTTAGCCGAAAAAAAAAAAAAATCTGTAAAGTTTAAAAATTTATTTATATCTCATATTCTTTTTTTTTATTAAGTGCATAAGTTAATGTTATAATAAGAGTAAGAAGACACACAAGAAGATAAGATATAATATAGAGTTTCCAATTTTTTTTTTAATAAAAACATCAAAATTTCTTTAACTTCCTAACAAATCCGACATTAGAAATGGCACAATAAAATTTGGAAGATCTCTTCTCCAAAAGACATTTATCACATATGAGTTTTGCATTGTTCTGCTATTCTATTAAAAATAAGGGGCTGCTTGGTCAAAGTGTTTGGGAATCACAGAAAGGAATGAATCCCTTATTTGATGCTTGGGTTAAGTCTATTGGAATACAAATTTTGGAATCATTTTTAAAAAATCGGAGTTATCCCATTCCCGAGCAAATTGGGAGGTTTTGGACAAAACCCTCAACTTATTCCCTCAGACAACATTTATGATGGACCTACCCTCTCTTTTTCTCCATCACACGTCGCACCTTCTGTTCTTTTTCTTCGTCAGATTTCCTATCTCTTCTTCTTCATCATATAGTCTTCATCTGTAATCCAAAATGTCTTGAAAAAAAAAAGGATCTAAAGTAGATCTAAATGGATTAATAGTGGGCAAATATCTTCAGTGGGCAAATTATTCAACAAGATCTCCACCAGAAAGATCTCTAAGAAAAATTGAAGAAAACCCACAACCCAAATCCACGGGGTTTGTGATTTTCGCTTTAGGGATCTTGTTCAGTGTAGGAAGGATGACTTGCTGTGAATTAATTGTGAGATTTTAGTATGAATTGTTCTTTGTATATTAAGAACCTGTTCAATATATTAAGAACCTCAACCTAAAGATCTTCACTTCAAGGGTCTTGTTCAGTGCAGGAAGGATGACTTGCTGTGAATTAATTGTGAGATTTTAGTACGAATTGTTCTTTGTATATTAAGAACCTGCTCAGTATAGCATTTGAACATAGTTGCGGTTGACATATTAATAAAGCTTTATAGTTGATCATTTCATGCAAGGTTTGATCTTTTGTGAAATCTTTTTCGTTCTGGTGTTGGGTGGGATGGAAGAAATAGGGAGTCAAAAGTTGATGGTGATAGAGACAGCGACATTGTAACCCTTCATTCTAAAGTTATAAAGAGCTGGTGTTTTATTGGAGAACGGATTTATTTTTATTTTATCCGATAAATATATTTGTTTATGGGAAAATGGGTACTCTGTTCTTATAATGGAGGAAACCATAAAAAGCTAATGTTTTATTGGAAAACGGGTTTATTTTTATTTTATCCTATAAATAAATTTATTTATGGGAAAATGGATACTCTGTTCTTATAATGGAGGAAAACCATAAAGAACTGGTCTTTTATGGGAAAATATGACTTTTATGAAAGTGACCGCGATTTGGTATATAAAATTATTCCAAAAAAAAAATTAGAATGAATTTGTTTGTTTTGAAAGTTATATAACGGTCGTTAAATTTCAAATATCCCTTCCTTAAACTTCAAAATCTACAAAGTCTCATATTTTTGTTAAATACAAAACCTATCAGTTTCTGCAATTATTCCTTTGTTTTATAAGAATTGTTATATCAGGGGTAAATTTAAAATTTAATTGCATTTAATTCCGAAACACTCATCAAACCAAGCATCAGGAGTTGGAATGATGCTAATTCCAATGTGTGAACCAAGCTAGATATTGAAATGAAAAGTTTTAATTCCAAAATCAGAGTCTATGATTCCATTTTCATTTCCGATTTCAATATGTGAAACAAGCACCCCTCAGGGTTTGCAACAAATAACTGTGAAACCAAAAAAAAATAAAAAATCTTATCCAATCCCATTTGTGGATAAAACTTTTACCATTGGAGTCAACATTCATTTTGTCTAGATACACAAAATTTTTTGGAAGAATTTTCTAGGGACATAACTGTCACCTTCAAATGCGTATTTTCTTGATCTCAAAGCGCAAAGTGGAAGGAAAGATGTGTCTTTTACTCCTTTTTGGGTAGAAAGAGGAAAAAAAAAAAAGAAAAAGCCAACGCATTACTAATTCTAAAACCTCCCAAAAGAGCAAAAATAATTTTGGAAGAGACAGGGAAAAGAAGGTCCTTTTTCATTTCTTTTCCTTTTCTCTCTCTTTCTTTCCCCCTCCCTGTCCCTGCATTTCCTCCATCATTAACGTTGTTCTTCTTCTAATACAGTAAACATTGCAGGGTACATCTCCTTCTCTCCTTCTGGGTGTTTCTCTAATTAAACCATTAAACCTCAATTAGTAAACAACTCTGTCTTCTGAATTATTTAAATAATATATCATTTTTTCCTTTTTCTTTAAAGGGAACAAACTTTACCAAACAGTCCTCAAGGATCCGATCTCTGTTGTTTCTTTTGGGTCAAAACGATTTCTACTTGTCATTAACTTATTCCATATTTTAATTTAAAGCACCGAGTGATTCCAATTTACACCGAAAACACACACACACTACACACAGTCATGCACATATTACAACAAAGATGGCATTTTTAACGTGCAAAACTGCAAATATGTTGAGACCCACATGGAGTTATGTGAAAATAAAGATCTGGGGCATGGTTTAATTGTGATCTTTAATGGTTATTTTGATTGTTGGTGCAGAATTTTAGGTTGGGTTTGGTGGTAGCATTTGCCTCCAATTATTGTACAGAAACAACTGTTTATAGCCACCGTCATTCCTTTGGCGCAGATTTGATAGGCTGCAGGAGAAAAATTCAGGGCATTTTTTTTATTAATGGTGGTGGTAAAGTTTGAAGTTTTGAGAGCTAAAGAAGGGATTGTTTGAGCTGTATTCATCAAACTTCTATGCCAAGGTAAATCTCTAATGTTCTGTTTTTTCAGATTTTTTTTAACCTTCCATTCTTTGCGCATTTTGGATTTGTATTTGTTATGATCACAATTTGGAAGGCTTTATGGTTAGTGAACGTTTCTCGGGTTTTTTAATTTGTTTTAACTTCCGGAAATTGAAAATGGTTTTTGTGTGGATTTGAAGTCTTAATCCGTATGAAATTGCATCTTTTTTCTTAAAAAAAAAAGCGAGAAATTCTTATGTTCTTGGAAAATAAAGGCTGTGTAATCTATATTTCAGCTTTTGTATGAATAAATGATGGCATTTAATTTCTGGAAATTATTGTATTTTTGGGTTTGTTTGCCTGTGTGGAATTATTGCATTCGTTTATTGTTGGGGTGTATATGATTTTGGGTAGAGCTGAATTATTCACACTTCAGGAGGCCAAGAAGGGTGGTGAAACTGGAGTCTGCTTGCAAATGTCAAAGTCTTCATCCCCTAAATCCAGGGTTAAAAATGCTTCATCTTCTTGTCATACTAGAAGGTCAGTGCTACTCTCTTACTCTTCTCAGTTTGTGTTAATCTCATCTTCCTCTTTTGCAAGTCTATAAGCTATACTGGTTCTGTAAGTTTCCTATCACCGTAACTATTAAGTAACAGTTTGATTAAATATAGCAAGAACACATTGTGTCGTATTGAGTGTTTTTGATCTAGAGACTTGTTCTTCTAGAGGCTCTTGCACATAAGCATGCTTTATTCTAATGAATGAACCTGTTCTTTGTGCCCAGGGATTCAAATGGAGCTGCAGAATTGGATGATCCAGAAAGGACAATGTCTAGAGTGGCTAAATTTATTGAGCAGCTACATGCAAACAAGTCATCACCACCTGAGAAGGAGCTCATTACAGCCAACTTGCTTGGTATATGTAAAGCTAGAAAGGAAGCCCGGGCTCTTATTGGATCTCACGCCCAAGCAATGCCATTGTTTATATCCCTTCTTAGAACTGGCACTGTTTTGGCAAAAACTAACGTAGCCGCTACTTTAAGTGTGATGTGCAGAGATGAAGATTTACGAGTGAAGGTACTCCTAGGTGGTTGTGTCCCTCCTTTATTAACAATTTTAAAGTCAGAATCAATTGAAGCAAGGAAGGCAGCTGCAGAGGCAGTATATGCTGTTTCAGCTGTTGGACTTTCAGATGATCATGTTGGCATGAAAATATTTGTCACAGAAGGGGTAGTGCCCACTTTATGGGAGCAACTAAATCCCAAAAGAAAGCAGGACAAAGTGGTAGAAGGCTTTGTCACAGGGGCTTTGAGAAATCTTTGTGGAGACAAAGATGGTTATTGGACTGCAACGCTGGAGGCTGGTGGAGTGGACACTATTGTGAGGCTTCTATCTTCAGACAATACTGTGACTCAATCTAATGCTGCTTCTCTCTTGGCCCGTGTAGTCCTGGCTTTTAGTGATAGCATTCCTAAAGTAATTGATTCTGGAGCAGTTAACGCTTTGCTTAAACTCTTGGATCAACAAAATGATGTTACTGTGCGTGCCAATGCAGCTGATGCTCTGGAGGCTCTTTCTTCCAAATCAGCAAGTGCTAAGAAATCTATTGTCGAGGCTCAGGGAATTCCAGTACTGATTGGGGCTGTTGTTGCTCCTTCTAAGGAAGGAATGCAAGGAGAGGGAGGACAGGATCTTCAGCGGCATGCAACAAAAGCCTTGGCAAATATATGCGGAGGGATGTCAGCTCTAATACTTTATCTTGGAGAGCTCTCGAAGTCTCCACGCTTGGCTGCTCCAGTTGCTGATATAATTGGAGCACTTGCTTATTCTCTCATGGTTTTTGAGCAGGATGCTGAGGAGGAAACATTTGATGCAACCAAGATTGAGAACAGCTTAGTAACACTATTAAAACCACGTGATAACAAGCTGGTCCAGGAGCGACTTTTTGAGGCCATGGCTAGCATGTATGGAAATTCTCATCTATCAAAAACAATTAGTCAACCGGTGGCAAAGAAGGTGCTAATTGGGCTTATAACGATGGCTTTTGGTGATGCACAAGAGTCTCTGATACTTTCTCTAATACGCTTCTGCTGTGATAATGTTGGCATCTGGGAAGCTATTGGAAAGAGAGAAGGAATTCAGTTATTGATGTCATTCTTGGGTCTGTCGAGTGAACAGCATCAAGAGTATGCAGTTAAATTTCTAAGAATCCTGACCGATCAAGTTGATGACAGCAAATGGGCAATCACTGCAGCTGGTGGCATTCCACCTCTTGTCCAATTGTTAGAAATGGGATCTCAGAAGGCTAGGGAAGATGCAGCATATATATTATGGAATTTGTGCTGTCATAGTGAGGACATTCTTAATTGTGTTGAAAGTGCTGATGCCATACCAGCGTTTCTGTGGCTTCTAAAAAATGGTGGATCTGAGGGACAGAAAGCCTCTGCTAAGGTCCTGACAAAGCTTATTCGAGTTCCTGATTCATCAATCATCAACCAATTACTGGTTTTACTCTTGGGTGACTCGCCAAGCTCAAAGGCCCACGTAATTAAGGTTTTGGGTCATGTGCTTGCCATGGCTTCACACAGTGACCTTGTGCAAATTGGTGCTGCTGCTAATAAGGGGCTGAGATCACTAGTGCAGGCTCTCAATTCCTCAAATGAGAAAACCCAAGAACATGCAGCATCTGTTCTGGCTGACTTGTTCACTACCCGCCATGATATTTGTGACAATTTTGCAACAGATGAAGTAATAGACCGTTGCATGAAGCTTTTGACTAGTAAGACTCATGGTATTGCAACACAGTCAGCTCGTGCCTTGGGTGCTTTGTCTCGCCCCACAAAGACTAATTCTTCAAAACAAAAGTCTTATATTGCAGAAGGGGATGTCAAACCTTTGATTAAAATGGCAAAAACATTGTCAATTGATTCTGCAGAGACTGCAGTAGCTGCATTGGCCAATTTGTTGTCAGACACCCAGATAGCAGCTGAGGCACTGGCAGAAGATGTTGTTTCAGCTTTGACAAGAGTTTTAGGAGAAGGATCACCAGATGGGAAGAAAAATGCATCACGTGCCCTTCATCAATTGTTAAAACACTTTCCATTAGGTGATGTACTAACTAGTAGCGCTCAGTGTCGGTTTGCGGTTCTTGCAGTTCTTGATGCTTTGAATGAAATGGATATGGATGGGAATGATGTAAATGATGCTTTAGATCTTGTTTCACTATTGGCAAGGACAAAGCAAGGTATGAACTTCAGTTATCCACTGTGGTCTGCCCTTCCTGACATTCCTGCAGCTTTGGAGGCACTGGTAAAGTGCCTGTCTATGGGACCACCCCAGGTGCAAGACAAAGTGATAGAAATTCTCTCAAGGCTTTGCAGGGATCAACCAACAGTGCTAAGTGATTCCTTGATGACACAGTTAGAATCTATCAGTGCATTGGCAAACAGAATAATGAACTCAACTAGTCTTGAAGTCAAAGTCGGGGGAGCAGCCTTACTCATTTGTGCAGCCAAGGAGCACAGAGTTCAGTTAATGGATATACTTGATGCATATGGATACTTGAAAGCTCTTATATATTCTCTAGTAGATTTGATGAAACAAAATTCCAGTTGCAGTTCTCTAGAAATCGAAGTTAGAACACCCCGAGGTTTCAGTGAAAGAACTGCTTTCAGAGAAGTAAACGAATTTGAGATTCCTGATCCAGCAACTGTCTTAGGAGGCACTATTGCTCTGTGGTTGCTAGCAATAATATCTTCATTTCATGTGAAGAACAAATTAACAGTTTTTGAGGCTGGGGGACTTGATGTCCTTTCTGAGAAGCTTGCAGTTTATATTAGTAATTCACAGGTATGGTGAGATAGTTTCAATTATTCCATAGGGTTCTTATATTGTGCTCACATACATTGCATGAACTAAAGACCTATCAAATGAGATCTGAGTATTTAACTATCTAGTTAGATGCCAACAGACACATTTCATATTTAAGCCTTGGTTTATTAATTTTCATTTATTCAATCCTTCATTTTACTAGACATGGATTTCCTTAATTTATCCAATGACTTTCTGGTTGACTAGAAGTTTGATGACCATGAGCACTTGTATTGCCTTCTTCCAATTGTGAATCTAGTATTATATGTGGAGGCTTACTCCCAGCTCATAGTTAATATTGCATGCATTTTTCATTCGAGTTGGGTTCCTTTTCTTGGATAACATCATGACCCGGATGCATGAAGAAAACGTGGAGTCAATTCCAGTTCTAGCTTTCACTGGTGTTCGATGGACACACATACAGTGAAAGAACATTTTTTTAAGCCCATTTCACCTCAGCCTGAGGTCCAGTTGACTGTTAAATATTTTCTTTAAAGTTCCTATGGTTTGGTTTTTCCTCAAGCACACACCCATTGTGTTGGTTTAATTGGATGCCTCAAAATGTTTGTACAATGAACATTAAATTCGGAAAGATTGTTTATTGGAGGTTTCCTACTGTTGCTCTCTTGTAGTTTTCCTCATGTTTAATCAGGCATATATGTGACTGGTTTGAGCTTTCTTTGTGTAATTTTGCATGCTTGTGCACTTCAGGCAGAATTCCAGGATACAGAGGGCATATGGATTAGTTCCTTGCTTGTGGCAATCTTGTTCCAGGATGCCAATGTTGTATTATCCCCAGCAGCCATGCATCTCATCCCCTCGCTTACACTTTTACTGAAGTCTGAGGAAGTTATCGACAGATTCTTTGCTGCCCAGGCAATGGCTAGTCTTGTTTCCCATGGAAACAAGGGATTAAATCTTGCAGTTGCAAACTCTGGTGCAGTTGCTGGGTTAATAACCCTAGTTGGTCATATAGAATCTGATATCCCAAATCTTGTTGCATTATCAGATGAATTTTCTCTTGTCAGAAATCCTGATGAAGTTGTTCTTGAACTCCTTTTCGAGATTGAAGATGTAAGAATTGGTTCTACTGCACGTAAGAATATTCCTCTACTTGTAGATCTTTTGAGACCGATGCCAGATAGGCCTGGTGCACCTCCAGTGGCTGTTCAGCTCCTGACTCGAATTGCTGATGGAAATGATGCAAACAAGTTAATTATGGCAGAAGCTGGAGCATTGGATGCCCTGAGTAGATACCTGTCTTTGAGTCCCCAGGACCTAACTGAGGCTACAATATCTGAATTGTTGAGAATACTCTTCAGCAACCCCGATCTTCTTCAATATGAAGCAACTATTAGTTGCACACACCAACTTGTTGCTGTTCTTCATTTAGGTTCAAGAAGTGCAAGACTGAGTGCTGCTAGGGCTCTAGATGAACTTTTTGATGCTGAACATATCAGAAATTCTGAAACAGCTTCACAAGCATTTCAGCCTTTGTTGGATATGCTTGGTTCTGCATCTGGGAGTGAGCAACAAGCAGCTTTTAGTGCTTTGATTAAGTTGACTTCGGGAAATAATTCAAAAGCAGTTTTAAGTGCCGAAACTGAAGAAAATCCTCTTGACAATCTACACAAAATTCTTGTTTCGTCTTCTTCTTTGGAATTGAAGAGTAATGCTGCAGAACTCTGCTTTGTGTTTTTTTCTAATGCAAAATTCAGAGAAATGCAAATAGCAGCTGAATTCTTAAAGCCACTTTTGTCATTGATAGAGTCAGGAACAGATTCAGCTATGGAAGCTGGTATTTGTGCTTTTGAAAAATTGTTGGATGACGAACAACTGGTGGAGCTTGTATCTGCTTATGATGTTGTTGATCTTCTCGTTCACTTGATTTCTGGATCAAACCATCGGCTGATTGAAGCGAGCATTTGTACTCTCATCAAGTTGGGGAAAGACCGAACTCCTCGCAAGTTGGATATGGTCAAAGCTGGCATCATTGATAGTTGTCTTGCGCTACTCCCTACTGCACCTAGTACCCTGTGCTCAACAATAGCAGAACTTTTCCGTATACTGACAAATAGTAGTGCAATTTCAAAAAGCTCAGCTGCCGCAAAAATTGTAGAACCTCTGTTCTTGTTGTTGCTTCGGGCAGACTTCAACCTTTGGGGACAACACAGTGCGCTGCAAGCACTGGTTAATATATTAGAGAAGCCGCAAAGCCTTGCAACCTTAAAACTTACCCCCAGCCAAATCATCGAGCCTCTGATTACATTTCTGGAATCCCCATCTCAAGCTATCCAGCAGCTTGGGACAGAATTGCTCTCCCATCTGCTTGAACAAGAGCATTTTAAGCAAGATATAACAACAAAAAATGCTATTGTGCCCCTTGTACAACTTGCAGGGATCGGAATATTAAGCTTGCAGCAAACTGCAATAAAGGCCTTGGAAAGTATCTCTTTAAGCTGGCCAGAGGCTGTTGCTGATGCTGGTGGTATTTTTGAGCTTGCGAGGGTTATTATTCAAGATGAACCCGAACCATCTGACACATTACTGGAATCAGCAGCTCTGGTTCTCTCTAATGTTCTGCGCTCTAATCCAGACTATTACTTCAAAGTTCCACTGGTGGTTCTTGTGAAAATGTTGCACTCGGTACAAGAGGGCACAGTTAAACTTGCTCTTGATGCACTGATTGTTCAAGAAAAGACTGATGCTGCAAGTGCTGAACTGATGGTCGAAGCTGGTGCTGTAGATCCTCTACTAGATCTGTTAAGATCTCATCAATGTGAAGAAGCCTCAGGAAAACTGATTGAAGCTTTATTTAATAATGCACGAGTACGAGAGATGAAGGTATCTAAATACGCTATAGCACCCCTAGCACAGTATTTACTGGATCCACAAACTCGGTCACAGTCTGGTAGGCTTCTTGCAGCTCTTGCTCTTGGTGATCTCTCCCAGCATGAAGGACTTGCCAGAGCCAGTAGTTCTGTATCAGCCTGTCAAGCACTAATAAGCTTGCTTGAGGATCAACCAACAGAAGAGATGATTATGGTGGCGATTTGTGCATTACAAAACTTTGTCATGCATAGTCGTACCAATAGAAGAGCTGTTGCTGAAGCAGGAGGTATATTGGTAATTCAGGAAATGCTATTGTCTGCAAATTCAGACATTGCAGTGCAGGCAGCTCTGCTGATCAAGTTTTTATTTTCAAATCATACACTCCAGGAATATGTATCAAATGACCTTATTAGGTCATTGACAGGTGACGTCTGTTCTTTTTCTGTTCTAAAAAACCTAGTCCTCTTCCAATATGTCTTCATGATTGATTTTCCTAAATCTAGCTTCAAAAAAAACTTTCTGGGTTGCACTAGGTTCAATCACTTGAAAAACTAGTATTGCAGTTATTCAATTAAGAAACCAGTGGTGACTTGTCAGTTTGACTTGGGAGCAAGAGATGATTTAAAAAGATGACACAAGATCTGGAGTTTTTTTAAGTTTTATAAGTGAACCTTGTTGTTTGAATATGAATCTGCTTTGACTGGCATCTTTTACTTTAAAAGTCCTGGTCTCTTGAAACACTGAATCTTTTTTTGCCTCAAATTTTTTTCATGTATCTGGCTGAAATTAATATCTACTACATGTCAATATGCAGCTGCATTGGAGAAAGAACTGTGGGCTAGTGCAAGTACTAATGAAGAGGTTTTAAGGACCATGCATGTCATATTCACCAACTTCCCAAAGCTCCATATTTCTGAAGCAGCTACACTTAGTATTCCTCATTTGGTAGCAGCATTAAAATCTGATAATGAGGCTGCACAAGATTCTGCTCTAAACACCTTGTGTTTGCTGAAACATTCCTGGTCAACCATGCCAATAGATGTCTCAAAATCCCAAGCAATCATTGCTGCAGAAGCGATACCAATCCTGCAAAGTCTCATGAAAACTTGCCCGCCAAGTTTCCATGATAGAGCTGATAGCCTGTTGCATAGATTGCCAGGTTGTTTAACTGTTACTATTAACCGTGCAAAAAACCTAAAGCAAGTCATGGGAGGTACAAATGCCTTTTGTCGATTAACCATTGGTAATGGTCCTGCAAGGCAAACAAAGGTAACAAGTTTTTCTTTAATAGGTTTGATTAAAAAGGAATAGCTGGCTTTCTGACATATCTTCGAATCCTTATTTTCTGTTGTATGTGATACAGGGGATTATTTAATTGTCTTTTCTTTTTCAATCAAACGAGAGTACTATATAGCTTGCAATAGCTTTCTGAGTTTAATCATGAGTTGTTACTTATGCTGTATGATTCTTTTGTAAATTTCATAGATTAATTTATGCACAGAGTTTTATGACCCTTGTCATGTTATGGGTAATACAGCAATTTTATTGTTTTTATGGGCATAGCAGGGTTTCTTAGTATTTTAGGAATTTTACATAACATCTGTATACAAAAATGCAATTTATAGGAATATAAATTATTGATAAACTTTAAAGGGGTTAAACATATGTCCACATACCACTTTTATTTGCATTCAGCTGTCAGTGATTTATAAAATGCCAAATAGCAAAATGTTTTAGTTCTTCTTACGATGAGTGAGCTATCATTTGTCCTAATGGTGTTACTATTGGTATTTCAGGTTGTGAGCCACAACATGTGTCCAGAATGGAAAGAAAGTTTTACCTGGGCCTTTGATATACCACCGAAGGGCCAGAAGTTGCACATAATATGCAAAAGCAAAAGTGCATTTGGAAAGGTAATTGTCTTCAGTTCTGATTCATATCTAAAATTGTGCATCCCACGTAAGCTGGATGCTCCTCTGTATGGCTTTGTAATAAACAAATCTTAGAAAATAAAAAAGAGCACTTGTAAAGAATAAGAAAGGTGACAGATAATGCAATGACTGCATGATATTTGCTTGGAATGGACAGTAACTAATTTTCACTTGAAAAGGGCAGTGAGAGTTAATTTCTGAGGCAAACTTCCATACTTCTTGCAGTTGTGCTGCAGTTACCCATTTGAAATGTGCTATAGCTGCCAGCAGATTGTAATCAGCCTTTTAGACACAATCCTTTCTTTTAATTGTGTTGTGATGGTTTTTGATATGAATATTGTGTGTATTTCTCAGACAACTCTAGGGAGGGTGACAATCCAAATTGACAAAGTTGTGAGTGAAGGGACATACAGTGGTGAATTCAGCCTGAGACATGATAGCAACAAAGATGGCTCCTCGCGAACAATTGAAATTGAGATTACTTGGTCGAATAGGTTATCAGATGAAACTGTGTGAAAGAAGTTAAATCATCCTCACATGACTAAACACAAAATAGCTCCTGAAAAGCTTTTCAACCATGTTTTGGAGAAACTGCTATATTGCAACCTTTCATGATGCAAATGGATGTTCGCTGGTCAGTAACTGAGTATGCATATTGGCAGAATGATCACTTTGGTAGCTCTGGTAAATTTCTGACCTTGAAAAATGCAAATGGTTGAAATATTTTTAGAGGCAAAGAAAACGGAGAGACTTTATTATGTTGGGGTGGAGGGAGAGAGAGAGAAGGGGGGGGGGGGGGGGTGGAGGCGAAATCATCGCTGGATATTGCAGTAAGTTTTGTTGTACAGTTAACCCTGTAAATGCTGCTATATGTATGTTCACAGAAGAATAGCATAATTGCAAGGGGAATGAACTTTGACCTCAACAGCTCTTTTTCATGGCCAAAGGGGTCGCAGCTGTTTGCTTCACTTTTGTATACTCCAAGATATGTTTCCAATTAAAAGCAGCAGTAGTTGCAAATGTAATTATGCAAGAAATGAGGTGTCAAATTTCTATACCACCTGTATATGGTCTCCAGTTTGTTCTAAACTGCATTATTTTCTCTTCAAGGCTAATGTTGTGTCATGAACTCTCTTAGATGGTTTTTCAAAAAAAAAAAAACTCTCTTACATGCTAATGTTGTTGAAGTCTTTCTTTTGGGTTCTAACCTTAGCCTGATAAAAACTCTGAGGAAGGTCATTTCGATCAAGATACAAGTGTAGCACTGATTTTGCACTTTTTTTAAAATTATTTTTCTTAATCTCATACTCCTCTCAGAACCAGATCAAGCTAACAAAAGTGATAGAGGCCTAATAATAATTTTAAAAAATGATAAGAGGCCTAACGATAATGACCAACCCTGGATTATTTGCTCAACATTCAAGTAGAAAGTTTGACTTGGCTAACTAATTGCGATAGCAGTACATCTAATTTAGCATACACTCCATTTTTGGTTTAAAACTAAGAACATAAAAGCAAGTAGTTTGAACTTCGTAGTAGTTATGTGCCAGTGACAAGGGGTTAGTATTTCGAAATATTTCGATGTTCAGGTGATGAAATCGGTTCTATTCTCAACCAATAGAAACAAGAAAAAAGAAACTATTTAGGGTCTGCCAGCTGATGGTATATGACGCATTTTTTAAGAAGAAACAGAAATTGGTATTCAAGGCATCGTCATCCATTCCCCATTAAAATTGTGCTGGAATCAGTATAAGAGACGTTGAATGCACCACTAAATGGTTCTGGATTGCATGGTCTAAGAAAAGCATAATTCACGTACTTGCATTACAGATACACGAGAACCAGACGAGCAATTGTAGCACCTGAAAGACATTCTATGAGATGAAAATTTCCTTCATTGCAAATATCCAAGGAGGAAGCTTAACTATATATCCCTGACTATACATGTTCATTGCATTCAGCGCCTATGCAACAAAATCACAAGAAGCAGTTGAGGTTTAGCCTCACTTGGATGCAGAATTGGAGGGTGTGATGCACAAGATATCTATTTTGCAGCGGCAACCACAGCAGATCGTGCTTGAGCAAAAGCAGATATAAGTGATCCAAGCTGCAGTTTATCATTACAGCCAAAGCTCAACCTGTACCTGCACAATGAACGAAAATGCAATTTGAGTAACAATATTTGCATCAGTTCAACAGCCACGGTCAATCCATCAAAAGATTCAGTAAAAGAGGCTGAATACATAATCTGTTCTCGAGAATGAGATGACCCACTTAATGTGAAGCCCATTTTCTATTTTTTTGACTCCCAGAAATCATGGCAAGGATGTTTGCCTGGTAAGATAGCAGGGCACAACAGTGCCAATTTAAGCAGTCTACTTCAAGCCAGGTCTCCAGCCCACTCAAGGAATTTGTTATAAAGCCACATCATGCCTATCCTTGGTGACAGACACTACCTGCTAGTCGCATCTGAAATCTCTGTCCTACCCTCCCCACCACCATCTCTTTTGTAAGATAAAAGCTAGGATATAATAGTTCAAAGGATGGGGAAAGTTCAATGTTTGAAGAAGACCGTAGTCTAGAGCATCAAAAGACCATTTGAAGAAACAACCAAAATAATAGATAGTGATGCATCTATGTTAATAAAATTTCTATTTCAATGTCTAAACCAAAATAGCATGAATTGATTCTGCAAGACAAGGTTGCTTAAAGACATACTACAACAAAAGTCAAAGGCAAGCAGCATAGAAACCAATTAATATTTGCTGCTATTGTACCTAGGTAGCATCCAAGACACTTCTAACATAGCTTAGGAGGATTCATTCATTCCGAAGTTGCATTAAGACTACTCAACCAATGAACTTCATCTGCAAGTGGATATAGTCTAGTTTGAAGTTATATTGTATGGTAAGATACTTTGAACCCTATCAATTGATCAGCAGAACTTGTTTTCTCAACAATTTATGCCTTGAACTTTCTAAGAGAGATTTCCAGTCTTAAATTGGGGGCTAATATACCAGTAAAATCAGTATTCTAACACCGAGTACCACCAACCTATTCCTTCCTAGCTTAGCTTTTGGCAAATACAGTATCCTGATTGTTTAGCTTTCTCTTTTCTTATTATTTGTTTAATTTTTCCACACGGCTCAAATTTTAGGTAAAAGAATGCACATTATTGACGTTGAATGAGTACCAGTTTAGGATCATTTAACTCTAGTTTTGTGCTTTCTTCAGAAATTAGCATGTGATTGCTTCAAGGACCAGAAGAAACTGAAGTCGTGAACTTGAAATTTATTTTTATTGGGACTTGAAACATGAAGTTGCTAATTCACGCAGGACTCATGAGATGAAGACTATTTAGCAAATCGTTTACGTAAGGAAACCCACAGCACCAAGTTGTATAATCTAGAAAATGCGGTGTACATTCACAGAACTGAAACAGAGTTGATACATACTCAATGTCAGCCATTTGATTTATCAGCTGAACTCGAACATCCGATGGCAACCTGATCCTAAAAACAAACCTGGAAACCAAGCCTTAACGTTAGCGAAGGAAATTTACTATTAGGTGGACATCTGAGAATACAAGTAATGACATGGTTAGTACTGACATGGTTACTTCTCTTATAATATCCACAAGGGCCAAGCCCTTTCTCGTCTTGATCTCAGAAATTTCTGGACACAGTTAAGTGTCACAAACACAGGAAAAGAATTCATTTGAAAGGAAAAAGTAATTGATAAAGCAAATTGACTTCACACAAAGACAGAAGGATACTCCTCCAGCTAACTGCAAATGGCTCATTCAGGAGCCAGTGTGAAATCTGCTCGATATCTCTAGGCAACGGATTCCCAGTGCATAAGTACACAGCTTCTTCAGTTATTTGCTGGGAAGCCATATGCGTTGACTGCACGGACCAGGAAACTTAACAGAAATGTGACTTTGAAAAAAATTTACATGCCATTAATTTAGAGAACAACTCTTGCAAGTCAATAATAAGAGAAATCAAAATTATCCACCTAGTTTAAGAATGCATCAGGCACAAGTTTAGATTAGATTATGTTATTGCAAAGAAACTACTTAAAACAGATCCACTACAGAGGCACATAGAGCTGATGGTGCCCACTGCTATTTCTATATGTCTAGCAGCAAATGAAACTAATAATTGTTTGTGCAGTCATTGAGTTGAACAAGCATTATTGAATGTCACATGATCTCTAGTTTAATATAACTTCTGACTTATAATTTGGTATTTGAATAAGACATAACCAGGTAGTTCTTGCATTGGGAAGTGAAGAATCATCATGCATGACCTAACAGAGCACACAAGAATCAAAGAGAAATATAGTTGATTTCGACTTTGATAAAAAAACTTTACTGTCCAACTGAAGTTTTTTATTTCATATTTTTTTAACCCACAAGCTGAAGCTTTTGAACAAGAAAATGTGCAAAAAAGAGGAATTGCAATGCAAATTTCATAAGCAAAAGGAAACACAGTAGGCAATAGCTGAAATAAGCTGTTCCTCAATTCTTTTGTGGCAAAACATTGATTTTTTTTTTTCATTTTTTAATTTCTGGCAAGATTTGAATTTTACAACCTACAATTCAGATCTGTGTGTCTGAGGAAATGAAACAACTGAATTATTGAAAGGTAACAAGAACCTGCAAAATATTCAAAGCCTTTCTCATATCTCCATTGCAAAGCCGTACAAGAGCCTTCAGGCCACTGTCAGTTACATCAAGCCTGAAACAGGGAACTCCTTATCTTAGAAAGCTAAAGCAAAAGTAATTCCAGTAATTAAAAACTGAAATGGCATTCAACACCCTTTTTTTGTTACTTACTATCACCCTTTCACAACATTAATGTTTCTCAAAAACCAAAAAAAAAAAAATCTCTCTGGAGTAAAAAGAGAAATTTGCACTCTCTATTCCAAGCTAGTTAGACAGCACAAGATAACAAATCTGCAGAATTTGTGGAGCATGTCTGGCTGACACCTTGAAATTAATCTGCTGATGTTAACTGGTCTAATTGTAGGATACAACAAATATTAAAATTGCATCCATTTACTCTCAGTATGTTGCATCTTTCAAAGTCCAGAGCACTTCAAGATAGCCTTAAAACTCAAACATTTTTGACAAAATAAACATAAAAATAAATGCACAGCACCATGGTATGTCAACAAACAGAGAAAGGCTTTTCAGGACTTAAACTAATTGCTGTTGCCTTGGCATCAATTCACGCCATTTGGACACCACCAACCACAATGTCTACATACTATTATGATCCATTCTATCTACATGAAAACCAGTATGCACAAATTATATCAACTTGTGACTGTCAATTAGTGAGACAACATACAATTCTGCATTGGTATGTTCATACAAATGGCAAAGGCTGTCAAGTTGCCAACATAGCAAAAGAATGTATGGATTTCCTTATAGTCATTAATCATCATTATGACTTTTCAAAAAAAAAAAATCTTCCATTTTTTAATTTCCTGCTTTTAAGTACACAAATATGAAAGTTTTGCGGCATTAGCAGCACCTAGAGAGGCTAGGTCTATCCTGCTTTACCTCTCCAGGTACATGCTCTTATTTGTGATAGGACCAGCAGTTGGTTGGAACTTATCATTCTTACTAATCTAAAGGACATGACCTGCCATTGACAGTTGGTCCAAAGGGATCTCCATGGACTCAGAAATATAACTTCGCAACTTCCAGTTATCTGAAGGAAAACAGTAGTATAACAGCCACAAATAAAGAACTATGAATAAGATAACTTAATAGGCTTTCTTCATGTTCAAAATTGAGTGAAAAGATTAGAGAATCAAGGGCATAAAGAGAAGCAGGCAACAAAGAGCAACAGAGAAAACACGTGCTGAAGGTAGACAGTATGACACTAGAGAGTGACTGACCAAGATAGGTTAGAGACCCATGAAAAAGACTCGTTCACATTATCAGTAGCAAAAATGTAATACCCTGTTGGTGCAAAGTAGAACATTGACTAGGAGAACATAGAAGGGAAAAAATGTGAGAAAAGTGTGAAGAACCTGAAGAAATGTGGCAAGAATGAAATGTAAGTCTTGTGAGATGGCAAACTATGTGAGTAATTATTCCATAATATACATTATTAAAATCCTTCTCCATACTTTCCATTAGAAAGTAAGGTAATTTCTTATCAATTTATTATTAAATATATCTACATTGTGCACAGCAAGTGCTCCAACCATTTCTTGTACAATAGGAAGTTAAACAGAAAATCACTACTAAAACTACTCGTACAGGTGCAAAAGGCACAAACCAATCATATTGCCATCACTTAGACATGAAAGTTAAAGACAACCAATCACCCGTTACACAAGTAGAAGATAGTAACACACAGGTACTAGTAGACAAGTACTTGAAAGACCATTAAAGATGCCAAAGTAAACACTACACCAGAATAGGGGGCAAGAAAGAAATATCCAAGTCTGCACATGCATAAAATTACCTTGAACAATTTTATACTCACCCTTCAGCCTTAATAACATGGTTAAGCCGCTCACTGACATGATAAGTTTCAAGTGGAGCAAAGCGGAATCGTGTACATCTCGATTGAACTGCTGGAATAATCTTGTTGACGTGATTACAGATTAAGGCAAATCTGGTGTTTTTGGTATATTTCTCAATCACTGTTGAAAAAACAAGCACGGATGTTAAGACCCAAAGAATCAAATGAAAAATAATGTACAATCGATAGCTTCTTGCCTCGACGAAGAGCAAATTGCGCATCTTTTGTCATGGCATCAGCCTCATCCAACAGCACCAATTTCACAGAAAACTTCACACTGCAAAAGAGAAGTGATTGGGTATATTATAGCTCCTCTAGAGATTAAGAAGTGTACACACTATTTCCATGGTTTATTAACATGCATGGATCAAATTTAGGATTTGACTACCAAAGACATGTTGATTTTCAACTTAGACTAGTAAGAAGTTTAATCTGGAATCCAACTGCAAATCATGACAAGTGCAGCTGTAGGAGTATGAGATGTAAATGCAGAAAACTGAGGATTTGCAATGAGTCAGGCAAAGAGAAGTACAGCCTGCATTAATAGTCTCATGATACGCAAATGAAAGAGCTTCAATTGAAAACAAAAATTGGGCCTTTTGAAGCAAGGACACCTTCTATCACAGTATAGGCTATTTAAACTTGACCAAGATTACTACCACGTGTGAAAATTTGACCCTTTATTTTCTTGGCACAGACAAGAGCGTTTCGATCAGGCTATACAACTCGCAATAATGCAAATATTCTCAAACAATTCAACCCAGAAATTTTGATGTTTCTGAACTTTCACGTAGACTACATATAAACATTAACATGTACAAAAGAATATATATAGATACACAAGCCTACCCAAAAGAGATGCTTTGAGTGCTAGCAAAGTCCTGAATCTGTTGCCTCACCACATCAATCCCTCGATCATCCGATGCATTAAGCTCCAAAACCATATTATGCATTTGTGACCCATAAAGCTTCCGAGCCAGGGCCAGAACAGTTGATGTCTTTCCAGTCCCAGGTGGCCCATAAAGCAGCAAATGTGGTAATCTATTAGTACTAGCAAGCTTGTCGACTGTTTCACGAAACACCCATAAAAATCCATTCTTTTGATAATAGGTCACCTCTACCCATATAAAAACAAGTGCAGGAAAGCAAAAACAAAACTTTTGAAGCAAAATGAGAAATTGTTGGCGGAGTTCTTTTCAACTGCAAGAGTAGAAATAGCATCCTAAATCACACTCAAATACCCAATTGTTTAAACTATGAAGTGTCCACCACCTAAATTTAAGCAAATCACAGTAATCAAAGCCTACACTCTTTCATACATAGCGAGATATCACACACTAGTCATATGCCCATAAACTGTTCGATGAAATGCTACAAAGAAGCTAATATCTGGATAAAAAAAAAAGAAAAAACAAGAGAAAGGGCAGCAAAAATTATAAAAATCCTCAATGGTTCTTTTTCTCCAAAATTTTCTCGTTAAGTAGAGAAAAAGAATTTGATAATGGAAAGTGAATCTTAATCTCACTGGTGTCAACTATATCGCGATGAGCGGCGACGTCAGCAAGGGATTGAGGGCGGTACTTTTCGACCCAAGGTGTGGCTTTTGGGCCAGTGCCAGTGGAGACGATAACGTTCTTGCCCTTGTTTTTCACCGTGGTGGTGACAATAGCGGCGGTGTTGGTGTTGTTCTGGTCATCGTCGATTTCCATGAAGGAGATTTCCTCTGCCATTGTTTGGAGCTCTGAAAATTTAGAACTATCTTCTCACTTTACCATTGTCTTGAAAGAATATATTGTGGTCTTTTATTTACGTATTGGCGCCAAATCCCAACCTTTTTTTCCCATTTTTTTTTTAAATTAAAGTTGGGTAAAAAGTCCCAAACATCCTCCAACTTTTATCCAAGTAAAGTTTTAGTTCTCCAACAATTAAAAGAAAAGTTTTGGTCCTCAATCTAACAAAAGAGCATAGTCGTGGCCTTTTCCGTCAAGTCAAGTAGTTGAGATCGACGGAAAGCATCATCACATGAGACACATGACCGAATATCAAGGGCATTATAGTTTGTGCACGAGTGTTTACTAAATAAAAATAGTTTGACCATGAAAAATCGCACAATGGGACCTCATTGCTCATTCCTATCAATATAAAATTACTCATCCCATTTAATGAGGGGAGATTAAAGAAGAACTTGCTATTCTTTTCTCCGGAACAAAAATAAAAGTTTCTTGAGTGCTCTCCTGCTTTCCTTAGGAAGTATAATCAGTTTAAATTAAGGATACAGAAAACCTTAGTACCCTATTGTTGTAATGAAATTCATGAGTGAACAAGCCCCAGACCTTGGTAATTGACACAAGTTTTGACAGTGGAATTCCTATACAGACCCCTCTAATCCCTGCGATTGCGAATGCTGATACGATTGTAACCTATAATCAAACGAACTAGCAAATTCTAGGAAGGTAGTTGGTGCCACAATCAAGAGTAATGTCTTGATTGATAAATCGGATGAACACTCAAAAAGATTCTAAAGTGTTCAAGGGTACTCAAAGAGCCAAAGAGAGTTTTCTCTCTTGATAATTTTTTGGAATAAATTTCGTATCTATCATTGAAAAGAAACAAAGCTTTTATAAGTCTTTTACATATTGAAATTCTAATTAAACTTGGAAAGACTCACGACCCTACTTATCCCTAAGCAAGCCGAACATGATAGGCCTTATAATGGACGAATCTAAGCTTATATAGCTGATCCGTTTGCTACTTTCTAATGACTAAAAACCTGATATGTTTGGATACCCCAAATTTGGATAATTTGGTTGGAAAAACAAAATCTATGATTTGGGTTTCTGACAACATGTGCCGAATTGAATTTTGAGAATCATGAGCAACTATGGCTTTCGTATACCTTCTGGTGGATAAGAAATGTCCTTAACAGCTGCGGGTCCCACACTTTGACCCACCACCCATCTCATTTGCCTTCACATGTTGGATATATTGGCCGGCACATTGAGATTTGGGATTAGAAGCGATTATCATGTCTTTGCATGATAAGACAAATAACATTCTACCATTGCGTTAGATTTTTTTATAAAAATTTGTATTTTTATTAGTCTTCCAAATACCTAGGTTGGTGGGGCACAACCGCGAGCAAAATTTGGCCTCCTCAACCCATTAATTTTAATTTGCAAGACTAAAATGCTCCGATCACAAACAAAGCGCAACAACTAGTTCTAAAAATATTATTCGTGCACCAAAAGCTAAACTCTTAAAATGTCAATTGTGTGGGTATTTCTGCTCAATCCGATAGCCTGGATCGAATGTGTATGGATAGGTGTGCCTGCTTCATGAACTGTGCCGCATATTTCTATAGGCATTGAATATATGTGCCGCCATTACATCTCTCATGGCAATCCATTAATCAATAATTTGGGGTGGAGAATGCGGCGGCTATATCTCCGGATAGGGAGCATTGTGAATATCTGGATCTCCCATATCATGGTGTGCAAAGTACATATCATTCGGTTGCTGATGTCTAATGAAGTTATGCATGGCATAACAAGTAATAACTACATTTATTTGAGTTGTCATCATATAGTTCAGCACGGCTTCCTGTAAGATAGCAAATCTCATCTTAAGGACATCAAAGCTTCGCTCTATGACATTGTGTAGAGCAAAATACCTGTAATTAAAAAGTTTTTTGACAATGGTAAATCTTCCCCTCCTACAACCACTTACATCCGCTTGTCATCCCCTATAAGGTGGTAAAAAATTGGGCAAGTTTTAATACGTAGAGTCAACCAAATAGTATTTGCCTATCACAAATTCCAATTTTTTCAAATTAGTTGCGTGGAATTACTGCTCAATATACATACAGGGATTATAAATTATACCTGGAGGAGGGATTGGGAAGTGATTTAGGCTAGTCAAAACCCCATCCAAAACTCGGGTTCATGTGCATTTCCTTCCCAACCAATATAAACGTATACAAATCGCATATCGTGATCGCATACAACTAACACATTTTCTGATTGCACTCCGTGTCTATTGGTGTATGCCATCTGCTGTCCGCTCGGGACAGAAGCAGGTTCGTGTGTCCCATCAATGACTCCAATACATTCCTTCACAACCAAAATAGTAAAACACGCTTTTAGATTTATTTACACACCCATATGACTTTGTGGACTAAATATCACCACCATAGCCTAAAAATTAAACAATAAATATGTCAAAGTTTCCATCTAGTAATGAAAAGTGAAGGGCAAATACTTTTAAGTAGAAGACCTAACTTTATTAGTCTTGTTTTTTTAGACCCGTGAGATGTAAGAATGTTTAGTTGGCTAGCAACCTACACATTCAACGTTAGTTACAATTTTTTTAAGAAACGAAGGTATTTCTACTATGTGCAAGCAACTATAAAAGTATGGCGTAACAAAATCTAATGCGTTAAATTTTTTAATAGCGTTTTGGCTTCGACAATTTCAGTTAACCGTTCTTCAAACCACGGCTAAAATCTGCTATCATTCATAATTTTCGGATAGACTTCATCCTGTCGTCTTGGAATAATGATGAATTGAGTGAATGTGCATAGCCCCCAGATGATTTCGTAAATATTTCGGTGCACTGTCTCCGTCGAATGGTTAAATCGGTTAGCAATCATACGCATTCGCATATTGTGGCTCAGCATGACCAAAGTCAACACCAGTGCCTCTCCTATTATAACCCGTTTCTACTAATTCTGTGGGACAAATCCACATTCAGATAGTACATGGTACAATCTCATGAAAGAATCTACATTTAACCTTGTTGCATCCATAATTCAGGTATGATGCCCTGACTTCAATTCTTCAATCCATTGTCGGCCAGTTAATGCAGATGTTTTACACGGTACTTTCTGGATAAGGCCCCCGTATGGTTCTGCATTTGGGCCAAATAATAGGGCAGCACCAACTGCAAATAGAAGATCATCTTCATCCAATGACGAGATTATCCCCTGGCCATCACGAAATGCGCTCATTTGTTGTTCTGTAAAAAAAGAAAGAAATTTGGAGGTGTACTACTATTTAAAGCCTTGAGATGCCGATCATAACAAATTCAGAGTAACAAAATATAACTTGTACACCAATCATTCAATCCTTATAAAGGCAAGATAATGCTTCGATGTCTCGAGAAAATTACCTATCTATATAGGAGTGCATGTGATCCTGATAGGAGCTTAGAGAATAGGCTATTATGTAGTTCGCCTTTGCCAGTGTACCACCGAATATATGTAGTCTTGGCTCATGCCTTGTCAGCCATTACAACATTTTATTGTATGGTTACGATAAGCTAAAATAAGGAAGGCTGCACGACGTATTAAATTGCATATGACCATTGATCAGTTTTGATTGCTTTCGTGTGTTTTGCTTTAGTCACTTTTTGTTTTTCAAATTTATATGGGTTTAATTTTTACGCAGCTTGCACATTTATTCAATTTACCCCAATATTGTGCTTCAATCTTTGAAGTAGTCTATTCAGCAATACTTTGGCAAACTATAATCAGTCATCAGCTCTACTTCTCACTTCAAAGCATATTATTGACAACAGTCTAAAACTTCACAGTTGTACATACACCTAGTTAGAAGCTATCATAAAAAGAACCATAAATTCAACCATAAATTTTGATAACATATCTGTACACAACCAATTACTTCTTTTAGTATTTGAAAGAAAATCGACTATGCGATGCATTTCCAAAAAAGTCGCGCCGAATCTCATTTGACGTGCATAAGCACTTACAAATGGACACCTGTTTGAGCCAAGTCTCTTGTCCTATATTTGCATAAATGTCAAGTTTCCCAATATCTGGATGTCCCAACCCTTTTTGCTTTTTCCGAAGAAAATTGGATTTCCTTGGCTGGAAGCCTTATAGTATGTGCGATTTATGAATGGGATCAATAAATGCTTCCGTTTACAAATATAGATCGTTTACTTAAGGATTAATATGTAAAATACATACCTAAAATATCACTAGATGGTTTAAGCTCCGTAACCACTTTACTACCTTCAACTTTTGATTGTTGGCACACTTAACAAATTTTTGTTCACAAACAATTTTTGATAAATAAGTATAATAACTAGAATAAGTGGCCAATTATTGTTCCAACGTTATTGAGTTAATAAAGCCAATTTTTGATAAATAACTATCAAAACTATAACAACCCCATGATTGATGTATTACCTTAATAACGAATCGACTAATTCTTTTTTTTTCTATTCCCACGATATAGCAAGTTTCATCACCATTGTTAGTACCATCCATATAAATTAGATCCTCTTAAGAAATATCAAGTTACAAAAGGCATTAGAAATTGCAAGTGTTTATGTCAGATAAGATGTACATAAACAAATTCCTTTTTTTTATATCGTTTGATCAAAAATTAATAGAAAAATGCATGAAAGATCAACAAATCATGTGTACCTCAGGCAAGGTAATTTACATGAAGTTGTTAGAGTTATTCAGTATACTATAATTTTCTCAAATTGCATGTCTTCAATTAGCACGCTTTAAAAGAAAACAATTGTCTGGAAAACAACCCTATGTATGTATAACGAAAGGTTAAAAATGTATTTTTAGAAAATTATGCCCATAAAAAGCTGGTAATTTTTGAAGTTGTTGAAGAAAACACAACTGATATTTTATGAGATGTCTTGGAAAAAAAGCCATAAGGAGACGGTAGTTTATGAGGATTGTAAATGTTCTTGTCATGCATTCCTTTTTTTCAGTTATTTATATACAAATTAAAATGTACAAACTTAATTATGAATTGTAATGCAAATAAAGAGACATTAGTGTGTTAATACGCTTTAAATACTTCTACGTTATACATTGTTCCTTCTATATTAATACGCTTTTTCAAAATTACATTTAGTTAGAATGGTTTAGAAATAAATATAATAAAATAAAATTGATGTAACTATCAAGTAAGAAGAGCTGTAGGTAATTTGGGGATTTTGTTACGAGTAATTATGCCTAAAAATATCATTCCGTTTGCATCCTCAGTTGACTGGAGTAATATAGCACAATGTTGATATGTATAACGTAATTAAGTGGTGCAATTAGTAGTTTCCGCTACAGGTCATAATCTAATGATGGTTTAGGGTTGTACGGCAATTAACCCTTTCATTAACTAATCACATATTAAGTAATCTTGGTATTAACTTTCTGCGTACATTTAACTTCGTACACCATGGTATTTTTTATAAGTTTAATTCATAAAATTAAAATAAAACTTCGCGTAGTAGTATAACTACATTTTTCCACACGAACAAATAAATAATAAATAACTAAATCCAAACCTCTAGAAAAATACATGAATAAGCTGCCTGATAAAGAAAACAATGGACATATCTAGTACACAAAGGAAGGGAAGAGGAGTGTGCTTCCAAGCCTCAGGGTATGTGGAATTTAAACACAATGTAAAATAATAATGATGTGTTTTTGGAAGAAATAAATTGTCACATGCACCAAACTACACTAAGAAATGCCGAAATAGAAAAAGGACTTCAACCTATTTTATTTGGTGGCTCCGATCAGCTTCTCCAATGGCCATGCACAGGCATTACTATAAAGCAGTCAAAACTACTTTCCCTCTGACCCCATCTTGGGGGTAATCTCCAAAGAGTTAAGCCAGTACCCTTGAAAATCGCAAGTAAGACTTGGGAAAGTCTTTCGCCACTTGTCGTCTTGTAGTTGTAAAATAGCAATGAGCTTTCTCCCTGGGTGCACGGCTTCGAACGATTCCATAACCTGAGCTGTCATTGTTACATCAAATTTCTCAAATTCGGATTCCCGACGATCCTTAATCTTTAGTTTTGAATTTGCTAGGTTGGAGAGCAAGTTGGCACACTTGACGAAAGGATTGTTCGAACTTCTACTTGACTTGCTTCCGCGAGATCCCTGTACCGAGATCGTGGCCCCTTGACTGCTCTATGCTCGCTTAACTCCTACTAAGGGAGGTTCTTGGTTAACTCAGCATCTGGGTCGACGTTGTACATTTCCTCGCTAAATTGCGAAGACGACTGCCCTCTAATTTGCGTATATCGCTTGTGTGGAGAGAAAAGTGAAGGCGGAACTGTAGAAGACTGAGTCTGGCTCCCTGTGGCAGTTTTCCCTTCCAAGACCTCAGATAGTATAGAATATTTGTCGACACACTAGAAATATCTAAAGTTCTTATAATCCTGGTTCTCCTATTCAAAAGCGAAAATAATTAAAGCTTGTAATGTCATAATTAAAAACCAACGAATATTATTTGGAGGGACAGCTATCAAACAAATTCCCACACTGGGGGTCTTGGCCAAGTGTGTAACCAAAATAATTATCATATAAATTCATGTAAAGTGTTTTGAACTAGTAGTAATGAATCCACATTCGGTATTAGCACAGAATAAGGTAAGTGGGCCATGAATTATAAAAAAAGGAGATAAAAAAATTATTCGAAGGGTAAGCATGTATTGAAAATATAACTTGTATGCACGCTATAAGATGTCAAGACCAAAGAGATATAAACAAATTAGTAGTGTTAAATATACAATTATTAAAAAGATTAAGTGGGCATGAAACAGTAGCTACTCAACTTACTCGCTCTCTTATGGCACAACAAGCAGTAGTAATTCTATATGGTATACAAAATAGCAATTAGTCTGTCAAAGAGGGACAAAGATGAAAAAGTTAAAATGCTCATGGTTGGATAAAAAAGATAGGTATTTGTGTTGTTACCATTTGTAAATTGTTCCATTGAGAATCTTCGGTCAAGAAGCACCTCCTATTCTTGTCCCAACCAATACCAGTTTTGGACGAAAGTTGCAAACCTTTTAAATTGGCAAAGGCACGCCAAATCTTCTTCAAGCGCGTGAACTTAGAATGGTAGACGGTCCAGCTATATCGCTTTTCCCAGGTACAATTAAGGTGTGAAGCAAGTTTCATCCAATTGGCCTCTGATGCGATGTTTGGATTCCACTCCCCACTCTTTTTCCATTCAACGTACGTCATATAGAAGTGCATCTCCATGTTTTCATCCTAATGCATTTTTGTAATGGTGTGATTTTGAGACATCTATAGAAGAAACCAAATAGACAGTTGCATGTTTAAAAGCTGGTTTACAAATTTGCATCAATGACTGCAAGTTTGCCAGATTTGTAAGCTAATTTGAAATTTTTTTAATTACAGTAGCCAATGGACTTGAATGGTCAAGCAACTTGCAGACTTGAATTTAAGGATTAATAGCACATACCGTGGCCTATTTAAATTGGTGCCCATATTTGTTTATTGTCTGAGCAACATATAAGCTAAGGTGGCACCACTATAATAGAATTTGATTTTACAAGTGCCAAACATCCACTCCTTAACTTAATAACCACTTTTTTTGTAACTCGATGCTGGTTGCTAGAAATTATTTAAGTAAACTACCTATTTTGTTATTTGAAGTGTCATAAGTGAAGAGGGTAGCCAATAATAGATGTCACGCCACAATTTCAAGGTAGATGTATGCAAGCAAGTTCCAAATAAATTATACTAATATTGAACAATACAAAGTACAAGAGAAAACAAAATGTTCAAGTAATCGGTAAAAAGATGAATTAATAGATGTGCATGAACCAAATATAAGTAGGGTCGAAATTTGTTGAAAGTATAATTCTCACTGTTAATAAAGGTTTTATTACAATCAAACAACTACGGGCATGGATGATGGATATTCACGAGACTTACTCTGAAGTAGTTAACTAGGGACTGGATGTAGTCATTAGAGTCAGTGACAGAGTAGACGGATGAAGTCTCAGAAAGACAGGTGGGAGTAGTAGGACCACACAATGATCTCCTCCACTTGTTGGACATTTACTGGTGCTCAACGTGTAAACAGTAGGTCATGATGATCTAGACCTCACACAAGTAGGAGCCAAACAAATTTGTGATTAAGCAGTCACAATTTGTGTTGGAGATTGCGGGTGGTTAGGGAGACCTAATATGTAAATCTTGGAGCTGCTACTACTCTGCGGGACAAAAAATTGTCCAATAATAAAGAGAGGTAGCACAACGCCTATTTTGCCCAAGTATTTTGCCCAAGTCAAATTCATGTAGGTGATTACCAAATGGACAAAAGCAATTAGGGCTAACGGCAACATTATAGGGGGAACAAGTTGATGTGGGCACTATAGAAAGAGGGACGACTAACCTTGTTGTCAGATTGGGGAACCCGTCGGAGAGCAATTGTGACAACCACCAATTTAGCTGTGAATATAAGCTAATAGATTTCAATTTGTCCTTTAACTCCCTACAAATCTGGTTAGCAAATTTGGCCGAGCAAATCTTCAGGTTTGAAATTGCGAAAGCTGGAAACCCAGATGCAGAAACGGCAAAAATAACTTCTATCGACTTTAGCTTTTCAAGTTTGGCTGACACACTGATGCTAGCTCTTCTCGTCGATAGCAAAATGCATTTTACGAGGTAAAAAATTGCAATAGGGTGGAGAGGTTGGTGGCATTTGTGCGGAAGAATTGTGAGCAAATTCGACGTCAGACATTTTTCGTTTTCTTCACTACTCAGCTATCACAATGGATAGGGTATGCAAAGACATCCCATGCGTCTGGTCGGCAATCCTTTATTTGATTTTAGAAATTCTTCCTGACCATTCATATGAATTGCTGATTTTAATAAAGTTTATGTAGTAAAGTTGGTAAGGTTCCTTAAAAAACTATATAGTTTTAAAAACCAAATGTTTGAAAACTGATGTGTCCAAACAAAGTTTTGAAAACTTTATTTTCACAACTAAATTAGGCAAACCAAATATCCATTCCAAGCATATCTACTAACAATTAACACTAACAAAGATGATGTTAAGCACTTTGGTTGGACTTCAATCTGCCAACTCCTACATGACCTTAGTGAGGTTCACCAAGGGTAAAATTTTCTTCGTTAGCCTCTTTAACTGCATTTGACATTTCAACTATATCTTGCACTGCTTGAACCATATTTTGAAGTGAGTCATTAAGTTTCATTTGAACCATATTTTGAAGTGACTCATTAAGTTTCGTGGCATGAGCATGTGTCATTAGACCCACTAGCATAATCACGGGATCGACCTGAATTCCTTGATCAACTGGACAGCTTGAGCAACTCCATTACTGCAACTATGCCTATTGAATTGAGAACAATTTCCTTGACAACCGACTTGTAGTGTTGGAGAATTTGCTTTTGGAATGAAGTTGGGGGAATCTGAAAATCATGCTAGAAATGCTTCTCACATATCTTTATATACTCTAAGGAAGGAAGTAAGTGGGCACGCCGGGCTATCATCAAAATACGCTTTTAGATACGATATATACCTATTGGTAGCCATTAAAATTGACAAGATATAAAATAAGGAGTAGGAGGAGGGAGACCAAGGGCTTACTTGTTTCAGAAGAAGAATAACAGGGAACAAAGAAGGGAATTTGCGAAAAAGATCGAGGATTGTCGAAAAATAGAAGGAGCTCTGGTATTACATCTTTCAGCAGTATCAAACCACAATAAAAAAGTAAGACTGAAGAAGGTGTCTTGAAATTGAGTACCTGTTGTACATGTATTAGAAGTAATCGAAAGCATAATGTCCTAAAAAAACATAGAAGTGCCCTCGAGACATGCATTGACATGATAGACTATAAATACAAGTTATTCTTAATAAGCTTTGAAAAGCCTGCCAGCTTAGGCATTATGAATTTTGAAAATATTAAATTATTCATGCAAATAGTGGTCTTAAGATCTCAAATCTTAGATCGAATGTATTTTTGGGGTAGGCTGATTAAAGGGGATAAACATAGCTAAAACATAGGTGGTAGTTACTTATGTTGATGTTGCCCCTACTTTATATTTTTGCCCAATTTAATCCTTAACCTTATGTTCATGTTGCAATTCCAATTAAGGAGTTTCATGGTAGTGCCACCACATAAAACCTGTTTAGCTCCTGATAGACCAAATAAATAAGGGTATTTTTGAAACTTTGGATTATCTCCTTCGTTTATCACCAAATTCCATTGCTTGCTACCCACGTCCTCCTTCTCCTACCCATCTTCTCCCAGCTCTCATTCCCCTTTCTCTTCCCCCACCTTTGATTTTGCTCTTAAATGAGACACATCTGGGGTTCAATCTTTGGTGAAGGATGTCCCTTTTATAATGGTGAAGGATGTCCCTTTTATAATGCCAGGGCAAGCTAAATTCAACAACAACTAGTAGGGGTGAGCAAATTCGGTTCTTACCGAATTCATAACCGATTTCAAATTCAATTCGGTAATTTGAAATTGGGTATTTGGTAATTTGGTACAAATTCGGTACGTACCAAATTCACCGAATTCTAATATGGTATGAAATAGGTAATGAGATTATGAATTAGGTAATAACCGATTTCGCATTCAAATTCGGTAATTGAAATCGGGTACCGCATTACCGCATTCGAATTACCAAATTGGTATATAAAATTATATAATATATAGATAAATGCTATTTAGTATTAGTATATACTACTAATACTTTATTATATTATATAGGTAAATGCTATTAATAATAATTAGTATATGATATTATCATCATATCATGTATTTATAATAATAATAATATATAATAATGTACAATATATTTATATTATTTTAGTATTTGTTAATTGTTATATGACTACAATAATGCATAGTAATACATTACAATATAAGATAACTATAATACTTATTATTTTATACATGAGTAACATGACTAGAATTAGATAATAATTAATACATATATGTATAATACTAAATATTAAACAATAAACATAATTAGTAATTAGAATTTAGATATTGGTAATTTGATACATCATTCATGTTTGAATTATTGAATATTTGAATGCGTAATCTATAACTTGCAAGTATTAGTGTACTCTAAATTTATATTACATATTCACTAATCTTAAGGCTTTAAGTATAGATAAGACAACTAAGCAGTGTAAGTGAATGTATATGAATTGCAAATCAATGTATTAGTGTATTGACTTTCACAATAACATATGTAAATAAATAAGTTTAATTTTGATTTGAAATAAATTATAAGTTTGTAACTAACATAACTTATCACTAATCATTGTAATTTGTAAGTTTGTAACTAATATTACTTATTATTAATCATTGTAAATTATAAATTCATAAATTATTACTAACCATTGTACAGTCTAAGGTTTATTCTAGTTTAAATTAATCACTTTTTATGTGTTCCTTAAATCATAGACTAAGGATTGTAGGTATAAGTGATCAAATAAGTTAAAAGTTCATATTATCTATTTACTAATCTTAAGGCTTTAAGTATAGACAAAATAACTAACCAGTGTAAGTGAATACATGTGAGTTGCAAATAAAATAAATAAGTTTTATTTTGATTTGAAATAAATTATAAGTTTGTAACTAATGTAACTTATCACTAATCATTGATTCATTGTAATTTGTAAGTTTGTAACTAATATTACTTATTATTAATCATTGTAAATTATAAATTCATTGTAACTACTAACTAAATTAGTTTAAATTAATCACTTTTTATGTGTTTCTTAAATCATATACCAAGGATTTTAGGTATAAGTGATCAAATAAATGCCAATTAAACCACAAAATGATTTGAACATAAGTAATGTGTTCAATTATAAATAAATTTGGGGATCAATTTAGTAATAATTTATAAATCATTGAGGAGCATAATGAATGTATTATAATTTAGGAGTCCCAATTTGTAAATTAAAAATTACAATATCACTTCATTTGGAAAAAGTCGGATTTCATCTTCAGCTGATGAAAATTGAAAATGAGAAAACAACCATTGCAAATTTGCAATATTGCATAGTGCCGTGACTGCCGTCACCTAGGGCTTTCACAGCACTAACACTCCCAAGTCCCAAGTCCCAATTCCCAAATCGAAGCTGCTCTCTGCCTCTCCGGCCTCTGCCAGTCCGCCGCGCTCTACGTCTCCTGTCGGCTGTGTCCTGCCGTGCTGGTTCATCGCTGCCGAGTGTCGAAGACGAAGCACCAAGATCTAACTAGTTCATCGCTGGTTCATCACTGCTTATCTCTGGCTCACTTAGGTAAGTGCTCCTCTGTTTTTGGCTCTGTGTCTCTGGCATTAAAATGGGCCAAGATCGACTAGGAAATTTGTTATCCTGAATTGATAAGGGGACGAAATCTGAGCTTCCAATTGCAAACTCTAACTGTTGTAGTAGTTTAGATTAGGTGTTATATAACATAAGCTTTGTAGTTTATACACAAGAAGCTCTCTCCAGTTGTGCAGCCTTTAAAAGTTAAGGCCTTGGGGAAAAATTCCACCTTTTACCCGTTAGAAAAATTAAAAAGGAAAAAACTTGCTAAAATGAAAATTTTACCTCCTTGTCCGTGGAGATTCTCAATCTCTGGTGCACATCTAGTGAAAGTACGGCTCCAGAAGTTGTACCTAGGATTCTGGATATGAATTTTCTGCAATGTGTAAAAGAGAAACATCTAATGGCTTGCGGGGGTTGGTAGTTGCTGAACTATAAAGATTGGTTTATATATTCTCTTAATTTGCTTCAGGTTTTTTTTTAAATAATAGATGAATTCGGTTAGACCGAATTCATTACCGTTTTCGAATTTGAAATCGGGTACCTAATGAATTCGGTAATGCCCAATTCGAAATTGAAAACGGTTTAGATTTCTATAGGTGCAATAACCGAAAAAACCGAATTCAGTGCACCGATTTACCGCATTTGCACCGAATGCTCACCCCTAACAACAAGGATCATTAGCAATACCTTTTGAATAGTGGAAGGTTTCAGACGCTTCCATCTTGAGTAGATCTGTTATACATGGAGCAAGATCAGATTTTGGCCTAAAACTAATCTTAACTACTTTATTCTTTGTCAATGCAACCTTAAACAAACAAATTCCATTTTCGTTTCTTGATTTACATTTTTTCACCATGTATACATGGATGGAATCAGAGAAAGAAATTGGGGAAAGATAAAAAATAAAATAAAAGAAAAGGCAGAGAGAAGCATCCTACATTTCCCGTAGATTTTTGTCCATTCATTAGTTTTATGGTTTACATTTCCTTCTAACACTTAAAAATTGTCAAGAATTTCCTTTCGCTGATCCAATAAAGATAAAAATCACTACAGTTGCCATCATGAAATTTTGACATATGATTACAATTCATAGATTCCTATGACAATTCAAGGGATCTGATAGGTGGCTGTTTCATTCCACTTTCTTTCTTTTGACCAATTAAAAATGGTGGAAGTTTGTTCTGCATTTTTCAAAAAGGTTCAATTTGAAGTTTCTTATTTTTTAGTTGGATATGAGTGAAGCAGATAAGCACTAAGAGGTTCCTTTCATTACTTTATTTATTCCATAGGAATCAACTCTCTCTCGTATCCCAATACGTGAAAATTGCTTAAATTATTCTGTCACACTTCTACAAAGTAAATGCAAAAAGGCATAACATAAGGTTGTCATCTAGATATGGAGAATACTACTAATGGACAATTTCTGAATTATTCTTTCTTCCTCATGCTGATAATCATTCAATCCGCCACTTGAAATTTCCTTTCCTAAAAAGAAGGTTGCTTTTAGCATTGTAGGAAGAGAACCAAGAAGAACTGTCTTTTGTTTCTTGGTTTATAAAGGTTGAATGGAACTGTCTTTTCTTGGTCACATAATTAAGAACTTCTTGGATTGAGATGTGAAAAGGGAACGAGAACTAGTGTATGATACAGTAACTAAATTTGAATTTCAAATTTAAATTCAGATTAGTTATCATTCATTAAATAGTGTCAATGTGTACGTAAATGTGTGTAAGATTAATTTTATTAATATTCTCTTTTTAAGAGATTCTATAATTCCTTTTGGGTATCATACCTACAAGTGAAATTCACCATTGGATGGTGAAAGAAATGTTTATCACTCTTAGATTAAATAATGTTAAATATTTAAAATTTAAACTATTATATTTAATGAGAGATACAAGTTGAGAGAATGGTACTCCAAAATGACCATAAAATTTTCCTCTCTTTATATATAGATTAAGTTTTTTTTATACACTGTTAGTGTACAATTTTTTTGTTACATTAACAGGTTTAGATCATGCTACATAGCATAAATTCAAATAATGTACATATGACATACATTTACAATAGCTAATGTAAAAAAATTACTACATTGTTAGTACATAAAAAAGTTAATCTTTATATATATATATATAGGGAAACCAATCTTGCTACATAATATAAAGTAAAATTATCTCTAATTATTTTTTATAAAAAGTATGATTATCTCATATTACTTGCACTACCACAGTTTTCTTTTTGTTTCTACATATTACACTTGTTGGACCATAAGAAAACTCATATATTAATTTTATTTAGACAAGAAAACTACTACCAACTTTTTCCAACTTAAATGTTTAAGTGGAATTTGTATATTTACTCCTTAAATTAATTCTAAAATCTCACAAATTCCCTAAACTTTTATTTCAAACTCTTTAGTCATTGCACTATTTTGAAGATATCATGGATGTTTGTAATTTAGTATTTTAACTGTTTAAGTCCCTGGATTCTTGAATTATACCAAAATAATTCTTTGACTAGTCTTAGTGTACTTTTTTTGGCATAAAATATACATGTGAAGTTCAATTAAAACTCTTTTCCTATGCTTCTACATGTACATAGTCAAATAACAATCACAAATTTCCTATACTATGTACCAAAAAGTTTGTCATTTAATTCTCTAGTTGAATTCTAAAGAAAAATTATGACCATGACAAAGAGAAAACTAAAAATGTATTAGTCAAAGGAACTTTGCAAGTTTTAATGATTCTTTATTTCACTATTTGTTTTCCATATGAAATACCCGAAATACCCCTGTTTAAGTGTTCAATTAGAAGCTTGATTGAAATTACAAGGTGACGCCGCCGCGGCGTTCCTCAATTGGAACCGATAAGTAAGTATAGGGATTAAATTGGTCAAAAAAATTAAGTAGGGATCAAATTGACAATATAAAAAAGTTTAGGGACTAAATTGGTCATTTTCCCAAAGTTAAAAGAAAAAGATATTCGTGGGCAAACTGAGAATCAAGATATATGTTTGGGGGATAATTTTGTAATTAACCATTTTTTCCCCATTTCTCGTCGCCAAAAAGAAAATGAGGCATAACAAAGCCCGGGAGGCTCTGCCACAAGTCTGCTGTTTAAAACTCACTGCTGCTGCGCCACCGCGTCAAGCACCCGCCGGTAAAACTTCCTATGCGCGCTTTTTGTTTTTCCTTTTTCTCAACCCTTTTCTTCTTTGCAGCTATGTTTAAACCCCTTTATCCTTCCCTATCTTTTCCCAGAGTCGCTGGAAACTCTGGACAAACATGGGAAGTTGAGAGTTTTAATAGCTGAAAGTTAAAGTTTCAATCTTGCGGATCATATCATTTGGATTATGTTTAACTTTGTTTCTTTGTTGGGTTTTGATCAGGTAGTTGATAAACGTGCCTGTATTTAGTGTTTTAAAGAGCAAATTAATGTAATGAGGCTCAACTGCTATGCCTTGTTGCTGTTTGATTAAATGTATGTGAAATTTTGCAAGGGTATAATAGTTTTCTGGTGTTCAAAGGCTGGTTCTGTGTCATAGTACTGTTTTGGATATCAACCCGTCTAGCAATTTGGTGGTTTGAGTTGTTATGACTTGGTCAAAAATCTCATGAAGTAATAGTTTTCAGCTTGCTGAAGTATTAAGGAATCTGATTTTGAAGCTTAATTAGTCTGAAGCCACGGGCTGTTGCTAGTTTTTGGATGTTGAAGCTTATTCCAAAAACGTAGCTTGTTGGCATTGTTTGTTATTTCTACATTGCAATCAGAAAGAACCGTAGCTTCATTGGGATTCTTCTGGAACCAATTCTTCTTTTGGAGAAAGTCAGACATTCAGTTTATGTGTTACCTTGTATTCTGTAGCTTTAGCAGAACCTTTCCTCTCCCCATCTTATTTTCTACTATTTGGCTTTCTCACTTACTGCTCCTCCTCTTTCTTTTTTTCTGTCTCAAGAAGGATATAGTACATTCACAAAAGGTCCAAAAATGGAAACGCACAGATGACCTTGTTATCTTTTCTTTTTTTTTCTAGAGAGACAACAAATAAACAATTGGATGGAGCTAACTGCCTGGAAAATTAACTTCTCTGTTCTAACTTGTCATGTAATGATGGGATTGGACCTCAAATTCTATACCCTGCTGACAACCCACCCATCTGATTGTCCTGTCCAAATTAGTGTAGGTATAGCTTCAGAAGCTACATTCTGATCACTGCCTTCCCATCTTTGTCAGAATAGCCAGGATCTGCATGTCAGAAGTTCATTTTCTAAGTAAATCCTTTATGTCAGCTCTACATCTTGCATTTGAATAATATTCTAAAGCATCTAGAAATCATGTTGCATAGTTTGAATTTATTCCTCCGCTGATTCTGATGTCTGCACAGATATCTTTTCATTTAATCTTTGGTTCAAAAAACTTCTCATCTTCAGTCGTATTGCGTTTGGTATTGTTACTCAATATTTCTTTCAAACTTTAGAAATTAAAAGTAAATCAGCTTACATGCTTCTTTTTGGTGAAACGGGAGGAGCTCAGTCTGACCAATATCCTTCATCTTGGCTAACCCCATTCTGTACCTCTTTCAAAAACTTCTTTTGCTTTTTCCTTATTTGTTTCTGTGTTGGTTTCTGTGTTGGGTCAGTACATCCCAATCATGGATTTGTTGTACCTTTTTTCTTTAATCTGCATGCTGGTGCATTTGCCTTAGAAAGTGCATAGTATATTCCATATTATTTTGCACTTTATTATTGAAAGTAAGTAACTATGGAATTTTAAATTTTGTTCTTTCATTTTCTCTTTCTTTTTTAGTATGCTTTATTTCTTTTAGTTACACTTTGTGTTATGTAAGTAAATAACACCTGAGATTTTGCTTATGGTTGATAACTTCCAAATGTATTTCTAATTTTATGTTGGCACCCTGAGATTTCTTGCTATTTAAATTTCCATAAAATCAAAGAGTAAAATTAAGCAGGTGACTTGTTAGATTTTGCCAAGCAGCATCATGAGTTTTCATGACCTGATTGTAGGAACAATGCAATGGCCATCTAAGACTTGTTCTTCTGGTTAATGCGGAATGTAATTGTACACTTTTTGTCTAGAAGATTATAGATCTTAATTCATTTATGGTGAAGGCTAATTTATTTGTATATCCCAATTAGTATAAGGAGAAGTACATAATGCAATCAACTTCAATTGCCAGGATACAAGTGTAGGAGTAGCAGTAGATCCAGAAAGATTCAAGAGCTCAGTATCAAGTGATATCACATAGTATTTTATTGGATCAAGAAAACCATATGGCCAGTGCAATTTCAAGAAACCACCGCCTTCGCTATATATATTGCTCTTTCTCCTCTAACTACAGCTTGTTAAACCGATGCCATTCAACTTCATCATCAAGGAGTCCTCTGCTACAGCTTTATAATAATAGCGGCCTCGAAAATCTCCATCATCGGTCCCAACTTCTATCTTCATCGGTCTCTCTCTCTCTCTCTCTCTATATATATCTGTGTGTGTGTGTATGTATGTGTTTCTAATATATATATGTGTGTACCACGTAGGTATTTACATGTAGTGCACTGTAGACATGGTGGATATATGTCGATATTTGTTTGACTTTGAGTGTTTATTTTCTATAGGATTTTGGAAGGGTTCAATATGGAATGTTTCCATCATGGACATCAAAGCATAGGTTTCTTTGCACCACTACTACTAATGTGAATAAATCAAGTAATTCTGCTGGACCTTCAGATGCTGGAAAAAGCAAAACCTCGAGTGGCGGCTCTCAAAAGACTACCGAGCAAGGGAAGCCAATTCGAGGCTCGGTGATTATCATTTATCTCTCACTTGATGCATTATAATTTTGTCTCTGCAATATTTGTTTTATCATTGCATTTTACTCGTTATCTAGCAATCTGTTATGCACTGGCTTTTCAATGCCCTTACTCAACTGGTGGCAGAATTGGACTTCTGGATCAAGTGAATAGTGTATGCGGAATTTTTTTAAAAATGTGGTGGACCTTAATTTCTGATTGTCAATCAACGACAGTACCATTCCATAATGATCTCCCTAAGCAATTCATTGGTCTTGTAGATCATGTGGATCATTAGTTGGAGTTAGTGAAGTTAAGGAAAACTAATAAATTGTGTGAATTATCTATACTATATGTAAAGTGGGAGCCTTGAGTTTGGTGTAAACATTTTTTGTCATGTTTTGAACTTCCATTTTTGCCCTTACACCTAATTTTTTTACCCTGACCACAAATTATTTTCATTGTAACTACCAAACCACATCTTCCCAATATAATTACCCATAAACATACAAACATAATTATACTCTTAATGGAAAAAAATCTTGAAAGATTAAAGTTATGTTCAGTAATGAAAAATTTATGTGAATAAGTTTATACAGAATAATTTATTTTTAAATTATACACAAATTGAGCTTGCCCTTTACCACTAGTTCTAATAATATGTTGTCCCTCAATGTGCACTTTGTCAATTTACTGTTAGAATTTTAGCACTAAAACTTAAAATTTCATAGATACGTGTTTTGAAAATCTATATAATTCATTTGTTTTTTGCAGCCGGTTTCATGGATGAGCTTTTTCTTACTTCTTGCTACTGGAGCAGTATTAGTTTGGTATTATGACCGGGAAAAGAAGCGACATATTGAAGGTTGGTTATAGATGGTTTGCCCACTTGGTTTATTCATTATTGATCATTTTTTTTTCACATTCTTTGGCCTAGGACTACTAAGGCAGGAATTTACTGATTGGAACTCTTGTGCCATTGATGCATTGCAGTTATTTAGTCTATCTTTGTGGTCTTGCTGTTCTGGGATTTCATGGAAATTTGATGTTGCAGAATTTTCTCTCAAATTATGCCATGATTTGTGAAATAGATTTATTATAATTTTGTTTTTGTAGGAATCAATAGTGCTTCTAAGACAGTAAAGGAGGGGCCTTCTGCAGGGAAAGCTGCAATTGGGGGTCCATTCAACCTTGTGGATCATACTGGGAAGTCTGTGACTGAGAAAAATTTCTTTGGGAATTGGAATCTAATATATTTTGGATTCACACATTGTCCGGATATATGCCCAGATGAACTACAAAAGCTTGCTGCTGCAGTGGATAAAATAAGTAAGTTCCCTGAGATAGAGTTTGGGATTTGCATTAGCTGTTTACTACTATGCAAGTTTGATTGACTACCATGTTGTACTGATAAAGTGGTTTTGTTACCTCATATAAAAATTTACCTCTTTAAAACTGATCCACTTACAGATTCCATGTTGAATGGCCATGGAACGTATGGAGTTGGATATTTTACTTCTATCATCTTCTTTTTCAATTTATTTCATTGCACCAAGTAATTTTGCAGTTCTTACCCTCTTGTTTTACTTCAGAACGGCTAAAAACATTCATGAATACAGAGCTAGTAATGGCTTCCCCAACCCCCTCATTTTACAAAGTAAACACATTCAGACACGTTTTCAATTTCTGATGGTTCTGTGAACGAGTACTTTTCTAGCTGCTCATGCTACTGGGAAAGTGCCTCCATAAAGGCCATTGACTGTCATGCTTTAATGATATGACTGTTGTCCCATGCTAATTCATTTTGACCGGTACATAATATTTTAGACATTTCTACCTGTTTAACATGTACAAGCCGGCAAGATTGTTTCTATGAGCTGGAATAATCTGTTAAAACATAGATTACAGAAGTATCTTTTAGAATGTCAAACTTTGATTCATGTCTTCGATGGATGTTAGCGTCAAACCACTTTTGAAAATTCATTTGATGCTACTGATTACCTGCATTGTAGAGGTTACCTTTTATGTGATGGAGTACTGTTTAACTGTTTCCAGATTAATGTTACCTAAAATCCTGACATCTGCAGAAGAAAAATCTGGAATTCAAGTTGTCCCAGTGTTCATCTCAGTTGATCCTGAAAGAGATACAGTTGAGCAAGTTCGGGAATATGTTAAAGGTGCTTTCTACAACAATTGCCTTTCACCTCTATGTTGCTTGCTAAATAAAGAGGAAAAGAGTAACTTCTTATGCATTCCTTGAAATGAGTTGAAAGTGCTGTGTCTAAGTTGGTTTCATGTTGTGATTCTAGAATTCCATCCAAATTTAATTGGGCTTACTGGTAATGCGGATGAGATAAAAAAGGCTGCACGTGCATATCGAGTTTATTATATGAAGACAGAAGAGGAAGGTTCAGACTATCTTGTTGACCACTCAATTGTCATGTATGTAATTACCTTCTGCTTGTGGAATGAACATGATTTATATTAAATTGCTTGCTTTTATTGTTAGAGGTTTTGTATCTGACATTACATTACGTCTCTAAACCATTCAAGTGTTATGTATGAAGCCCACATCGTTTATTTTGGTCTCTTAACATCCTAAGTTTTCTATCATAAGGGAAGAACAATGTAATTTTCTCGTGGGCTTTTCAAATGTGAGGAACCTTAAGAATGATGGTTTACTTCTAGTTCTAGTATTTGTGAGAAACTGGTGAGCAATAATCCTTTGTTTGCTTTGTCCAGTTAGTCTAAGCCAGCAATTATTTAGATTTTATGAATGTTCACCATGCAAAAAACTTCATGCAGTTTTGTGGTAAATATAATTCTCTATTTGTTATTCTTGTATTCTGAGTTTTATGATGAATAGGTTTTTTTGTCCTTTGTGTTTCAAACAAAAGGAATACTCTATGGGCGGGTAATTAATCAGATTTTCTTCTTTTGGGACCAAAAGAGTAAAGCCCATTGCTTATACTTGGAACAAAATAAAAAGTTTTCTGGGATATTTGTTTTTCTTCAGGAAGGGGAGAGGTGACTGTATTCTGGGGGATTTTTTATGACAAAGGCCAGTAGCTGTATAGACCATAGGTTAGCAGAATGTTAGAGATATGAGCTTCCTTGGGAGGTGGGCAGTTGAACCAACTTGGCTTAACGAATAAAGATAATATCAATATAATGGTGCCGCTTTGCAAGGAAGAAAAACCACTGTTATCTGATCTGTATTGTTTTCACTTGCTAGAACGAAAGAAACCTCATGTTAGCAGGAAATGTATTCCCAAGTCAGCAAGCCCAAGTGTGTTATAGTGTTGTTGAAACTCAGTTTCCATATAATTTCAATATGCATTAGTGGAGAATGTCTTTTCTGTTGCCTTAGAAGTTTTGCTTTAGAACTTCTGACAAAACCTGATCTACTATTCCCACCCTGCAATTTCATTGCTGCTTTGCACATCCTCTATTTTGAATAGTAAAATTACAAATGGAGTATACCATCCTGACATCTATCGTGGTTGAACATATCTTTCTATAATCCATGGTGAAGAGTCTTCTTTTGTCTGTAGTGATGATTTTAGCAAATTGTTGTGCATCTGCTCTGATGAGATTAAAAGAGTCTTTATCTGGAAGAGACTAATTTTTGCCACCAGAAGGACACGTAATAGTGTTCCTTTGTAATTACTATGTGTGATGCTGTTGAATCCAATGTGTGCAGATATCTCATGGATCCCAAAATGGAGTTTGTCAAATTTTTCGGCAAGAACACTGATGCTGATTTACTTGCAGAAGGTGTAATTAATGAGATAAAGCAACGGAAAAAAGTGGGAGCATGATACTACCAAGTTTTTGAGGAGAAACTTTTAGACTTGCTGAATGTGTAATACATCAATTTTGATGGGGTATTTCTGGCTTTTTCCAGGTTTGAGGTGGGATGAGAAGATTTCATTTACTGACTTTTCATGGCTTATCGAAGGCTGAATTAACTTGGTGCTGAGAAGAATGAAAATCAATTTTCCTTTCTGTTCTAACCTGAAATAACAAACAGCTGCATATTGTCAGAGTTTACCCCGAAAGATAATTTTCTTCCATACACGTGCTAAGCTTTCCTCGGAGTGAACCCTGTGGGTGATTTTCTGCTATTGGCAATATATCGTTCTGTAAATCACTGCTCTCAGTACCAGAAGACGGGCGTGTCTCACAGTTGCAAGTCTGCAACTGTGCAGGACTTGCTGTCACATTGTAATGTATTAGCCCCATAAATAAGAGAATATGTTCATGGCCAAAAGATCTTAAAGTCAATCCTTAAATATAAAGTAAGTTTTTTTTTTTTTTATCTGATTGTAGGATCAAAGAGATTATTTGGTGAAACATGCTACGATATGGGAGATTTGCTTGTTGAGCTTGGTTTGAATTAGTTTAATGTTTTGCCAAATGATGCTGGATGTTTTATCATAACCTTAGCACCTTAGAAGGAGGGTTTCTGGACTTGTTAAATTTGCGGACTTTTTTATTATCAAGGTTTTCTTTTTGCTCTTTCCGGACCACTTTTATGAGGACTACTATGTTTGGATAGAAGATTATTTAAAATATTATTTGGGATAATTATTATAACATTTTTTGCGATATGATGTATGTGTGATAAGATGGTGTGCTGGAAAATGTGATTGTGATGCAAGTAAATAATTTTTTGACAATAACTCCCATTTTTGGCAGGTTTAACATTATTAATTCAGCAGTCCTCCCTCTTCTCCTTTTCAACAGCTGAAGTTTGATGGTGTTCAGACTTTTGACTGTTTAGACTTAGACGGGGACAAAGAACAAGAAATTCTTCAAAGTCGTCAACCTTGATTTTATGTGAAGTGTTACTTCATGTTTGGTGCAGTCATTTGAATAGGAGTATAAACGCGTATAATCAAATTGAATATGCTACTATTGAAACTTATTTGCTTATTTTAATGAATTTGAAATAGTGTTTGAATTTGACTTATTTATTCATTAAGCTGAACTTAATCGAACTTTCATTGAGCTGAGTTTGATTTGGTTTGAATAACTTGAAATTTTATGTGTAAATTTTAAATTTTATACTAATCGAATCAAATTTGAGCCAAGTTTACAACTTCATCAAGTACAAAATATTGTTGTTGTTTGCACTTGGGCTTTGGCTTGATTAGCTAATGAATCAAATTTGAATGCGCTTTTTATTGAGTTGAATTCAATTCCTGCGTTGAGTAACTTGATCTGTATGCAAAGCAAAATATCAAATTTGTCAAGTTCAATTCATGCACTGATGAGATGAGTTCTTGGCGAGAACGGCGAGGTCACCAGGAAACAAGCTCACCTACAAAATACCAAGCGGCTGGAGCTTTGTTCCCTGGTCTCACTTCTATGCTGAAGTGACAAGTAGCTCGGGAGCTTTGTACCTCATTTATAAGTGGTGAATGAGTATTTATAGTGGACAAGTCTGTGGATGGAATGACGAGTTCTATCCATTATCAAATATCATGAGACAGGCTAGGGCGGCAGTGTCAAGTGTAGGTCTGAGCAATAGGGTGGTTGGCGATCATATCAATCAATTAGTCACAAAATCATATCTTTCGCTGAGATGTCGGTTGTTTCAGGTTGAGAAATTAGACGAGATGAAATCTAGTTAAGAAGCAATTTCGTCAATCATCTCATTTGAAGATATCCGAAACAAGGTGTCTCTTTATATCAAGGAAATGTATATGGTTAATTTAACCCGGACAGGCCAAGGTGTCTACATGCACCAAGTAACTTGGTTTGTATACGAAGTAAAATATCAAATTCGCAATTGGTGAGAGTAAGAACTGTATCAGTAAGCAGCAGCTTAAGTGGTAATCATTTGATTAGTGTTTCAAAGGCAGGCACAAGACTTAATGGTTCGATTTCTGAACAAATTCTTGAGGACTCAACATAGGTGGTGTTCATTTGTAATGCTTCAATGGCACGAGTCATTTGCTTTCAACTTGCCACGATCAAATTCTTAAAAGCCATTTGCATGGCCTAAACTGGTCAAGCCAGGTTGTAATAGCCGATCAATTTCTGAGAATAAACAAAGCAAATTCTTCCATTCTCAACACTAAAATAGTTGTCAGAATCTAGTATGCATTCTCCCTTTTCTTCTGTTATTAATATGAAAAAAGCAAACAAATGACGCGGCAAGAATGGTTCCATGTACCGTTGAGTGTTGACAAATGGCCTTGCCCCAATAGCTGTTCTGACCACAGTTGCTTGCACTTGATGATGTACGAAAACAGCAGAGTTACTGATTACATAGATCATCTCTAGCCTAAAATGTCCCTATTCCATGTATAAATGTCTCTGTCATTATTGTGATGTTTTGCAATTTTGCTATCCAAACTTGGAGAATTGAATTCCAATTCTTTATAATGTCTAATTCAATGTTTTTCTTGGGAACTTTTATATTTTTTAATATGAAAAAGAACCCAAAACATTGAGGAAATATTTTTTAGCTTATGTAAGATCTTGGAACCAAAAAGTATATCTACAAGTACCTAAAAAAAAATCAAATTAAGTGGATTATCTCTTTATGTGTCTACATAGATTAAAATAAAAATAAATCTTATATACATTGACAGTATATATATTATCATAGTTTATTATAATTGGATGCGGACGTGTTGCATGAGCAAAATTTGGATTATAGTAGGTTATCAGCTACGGAGGTAATTTCTCTACCTTTTCCTATTTGTCTTCTACACTCACTTCCATTGACTAATCATTCGAATTGTAGACAGATTACATTGAAGGGATATATCAATGGCATATTGACCTCCTATGTGAACTTCTTTTGTCTAAAGGAATTAACTTTTACTAGTCACTAGTACTATATTTCCTAAATGTCCATTGGCATTAAATCACTTGCCATTTATTACTACATGCCTAGTTTCTAATTACAGATAATTCTTTGACTGCCATTAGTAATTTCTCGAAAATGCTCACTCAAAACTTGATGTAAAACAACGTATGATGCACCACACAATTAGATGTCAAAACTTGTAAGAGTTTGAAATTGATAATTGCAATAATTTAGCACTCATGTTAGTATGTAAAATTTGTGCTATGAGTAGTCTTTGGTTGGTAAATTATGTGTAATAATGTATAACAACTGCTGAATGTATTTGGATATAAGATTTTTTTTTTAAATATTTTTTTTTGCATTTTGGTTGCATTATAAACACATTTTAAAACATTTTTTATATCCATGACCATGTTTTTGTCTCACACATATTCAGGAACGGAATTAGAAGTGGCGAGAAAGGGACCCTTCCAAATTTGGAAAATTTTATCCCTTAGGAAATTAAAATTTTCAAAAATTTTCTTTATAAATTTAACTTTTACCTATGCAAGAAATTAAAAATATTTTAAGTTACATACTTAAGATTTAATTGGATTAGAGTCCATCCCGTCAAAGGAAATTATTTGATTCCGCCTATGATCACATTACAAAAAGAAGTGCTATAGTGATCAAATAATTTCCTATCCAAACACAACACAATATATGAAATTTTGTGTAATCGATTTAAGAATTTAGAAGAAAATGTAAAAATTTTCAACTTTTCATACTCACCCAAAAATCATTTCTTTTTTTTACTTGTCCATCTAACAAATTTAATTTTTTCTATTCTTTTAATGTAAATAGGAGATTTTGAATCCGAAACATCTCATTTATACTCGTAACAAAACTTCTCATCCCTCTACCTCATCTTACAAATTGGTTCTTCCCACACACAAGCACCAAGACACCCAAAGCCCGTTTCAGACATTTCACATCTATCAGTCAAACCAAAAGAAACCCCTCCACAAGGGCCAAAACGGCAAAAGGGTCCAAAATTCAAACGACACATTTTGGACTTACAAAATCAAAAGCTTCTCTTTTTGGAGGGACAAAAGGCGGCAAACTACCGCGCTGGCACGTGACTTCCCCAGAAATGTCCGCTTCCAAGTCTCTCCGGTCATCTATCTCGCCGTTCCGGTCCCGGAAATCCTCACTGGCTCCGACTACTAAACGCCCTCCTACTCCTCCTTCCGCCTCCTCTTCTTCTGCTTCTTCTACGCTGTTGTTTAAACCTCCTCATCATCCTCCTTCGGTTTCTCCTCCAACTAAGCCGACTCAGTCAACGACGACGCCGGCTCCATCAAGCTTCAACCGTTCACCGCCGGACTCAAACAAAGCTAAAGAGAACGTCACTGTTACCGTTAGGTTCCGTCCTCTCAGGTACTTCTTCATTACTGTTAGAAATTTTTATTTTTTGCCTTGTTTTTGAAAATTCACATTTTTGCTGAAAAATTTTTTTTTTTGGGCAGTGCGAGAGAAATTAGTAAAGGAGATGAAGTAGCTTGGTATGCTGATGGAGATTGTACAGTTCGGAATGAGTACAGTCCCTCGATTGCCTATGGTTTTGGTTCGTATACAATTCTCTGTTTTCTGCAAGTTCTTGTTTTATTTATTTTATTTTTATCATTTAGATGTAGAAAAACGCATTGCATTAATGAGATCTTTTGGATACATGGTTGAAAGTATTAATCTTTCCCACACTGTTAGTGTAATAAAAAACATGAAGGTTTAATTTTTAACACGAGCGGGCTTAGTTACATGTCACGTGTTCAAGTAGAGACTTTTATGGGCCATGAATATAAAGGGACTTTCAAGAATAATTATTTTCTGCCATGCCATTTGTAGAAATGCTTAATTCTTGTTAGATCAGTAGCTTGTAGGTGGCAGATATCATGTTCTAGTTCTTACATTTGGATAGTGTAAGTTTGTCCTTAATGTTCTAATGTGTTGCATGCTTATTTCTAATCGCACGTCTGGTCCTTTTTCTTTTAAGAAGTGCTTGTTCAAATTCAAGGTGAAAATAATGAGAGTTCTATTAAAAAGGTTGAGTCATGTAAACCATTCTTAAGTGAATTGAAGCCTAACAAGAAGAGCCAATATTCTTACTTATTCTGTTTTCAGTTATCTGATACATGAGCTAGGGGGGACATTTCAGAATGATCAGGTAAAAGGAAGTAGAGTCTGGTAGTGGCGGTAAAAGGGTAGGGGTAATTGCCAGTTTCAGTTTTAGGTTGAGGTGTGGCGTGCTCACAAAATGTGCACTTGCCTGTAGAGCACATCTCTTTCAATACATTGTATGAAAGCGAGCATATGCACAGAATTTATTGGGGATTGTACATGATATTGACCACAACCATTCGTTTCAAAAGAGTTTGATGTGCATGTTGACTTGGCCTTTGTAACGAAATTTGTGATACTAAATGCTCCTGTTTTGGTATAGATGCGTTAGAATTTTAAACAGTTGATGAAAAAATTCTGTTGTTTAAAGGTCAGGGAATAGGAAATAAGATTTGGATAGTATGCTGGTGAGTGTTTTAGCAATCCACCGTAATTTTTATTTTTATGACTATACCAGGTTTAAGGGTTAGGAAAGTTGTAAAGTAGTGGTCTATATTATTATCAGATAGCTTAATGAAGAGATTTTTCTTTTAGTATTATTTTTTTGAAATTCATCTGGTTTCATAATGCTGTTGTTGGATATGGTTTGTGAACTTGTAATGTAGGATGAGACTTCTAGATATTTGGTTTGTAGCTGGGTGGAATGCTTTCTCTGCTCTTATTAATATCATGATTTGCTGCTCAACTCATTCAACTCCTTCTTTTCCTATTTACCTGTTTATATCCTGAAAGTCAAGTGCCTTTCAATTGAATGGCTTTTGTGGAGTTCAACTTTATTAGGTTCATAAAAAGTTCTGCAAATCTCACCCATTGTTTCTTGCATATGCTTGTGTACTTGGAGTTTTTCTTCTTGAATAATTTCAGGATCTGTACCTTATAATTCTCTCCTTATGTTCTTATGATGCAGATAGAGTTTTTGGTCCGGCTACTACTACTCGGAATGTATATGATGTTGCTGCTCAGCATGTTGTAAGTGGAGCTATGGAAGGGGTAAATGGTAACTACTTGTGAACATGTATGCTAATGAGGGTGAAGTTTCTTCAGAAAGTTTCTGGTTACATGATGTTCCAATGCATTTAAACTAGACTGTAGATGCCTGCTAGATAGCACTGTTATGCTACATTAGCCTGTAGGGTAGCAGTTTTCATCGATTTTGCTCATAATACGCTTTAGCCCACTACTCACCGCCCTTGAGTATCATGCCTTTTTTTAATTTCTGACTTTTTAGATCCTTACCCCTGAAGCTTTACATCATGTTGTTGATTAGTTGATAAAGCTGGTAGTATAGTATTAGTGGCATGGTTGTCAGACAAAGATGCCCAGGTGACATTGTCTTTACCCGAGGGAAATGGCAAAACCTTTGAGCAGTTTTTTCACCTTTCCTACTGCCTCAAAGCAACAACTGCTTGGTGATGTTTAATGTTACAACTTCACTTAGGTAGAAAATTAAAATTAGTTATCCTTGCAGTTGAATTTAATGAGTAGGAGTCTAGGATGCTTATATTGGAATAAGTTTATGGTTATTGTGCTGTGGCATCGGACATTGGACTATTTTATGTTCACTTAACAGAATTGTTTCCACCATGCTGTTATGCTCAGACCATTTTTTAGCTTCATGCTTTCACTTTTGGTGGCTATCAACATATACATATTAATATGTATCTAACTTTAACTCTTTTTCTTATTTACTTAGGTTGTATTTTTGTAGAAACGGTTTGTTTCCATGCCACATGTGGCAATTGCCCCTCTCAATTTTAAGAAAATACTTTTTAAGCTTAGAACATACAAAATATTTCAAAGTTGCTCTATGTTTGCCCTCCTAGAATTTTTGACTATTCTCTTTCCTATCTTCATTGCGCCCTCAACTCAAAAAAATACAAAAAATTAAATTTCATTCTTTGTGCTTCAGAAAAAAACTTGGGATGATCTATTTAAAGTTAATTTTATGTCAATCCAAGAATAAATCTTTTAAATGGAGTAGGGTAGCAGGCGTAGTCTCCTTTAATTCAGCACAGGGATATGACGAGAAGCTACTCTTGAGGTGCTTGTGGAACAGTTGGCTGAAATGTTGTGCTGACCTGGTGTGTTGTAATATCGAAGTGGTTAATTTATTTGTTAATTTTAGTAAACATGGACGAAAAATCATCAAAAGCTACATCCTTTTCAGAAGAGATTCGAAGTTGTTTCTGCAATCCTGAGCATTGAAGCATATATGACTTTTTAAGAGATACACTGAGCTGTTCATTGCTTTGGATTTCACATGTAATGTACACCTGCTATGTCTATCGACAATCATACTTCTTATTCTATACTTATTTCTACCGAGCATCTCATGCATTTTATTGTCCTGATTCTTAAGCTATGCAAACATTTTGAGGGAGTTTTTGAAGATTGACTAAATTATTTGTCTCCCCACCAAAAAATTAAAAGAAAAGGAAAAAGAACACACATTCTGAAGTTGAAAAAAGAAAAGAAAGTTAACTTTTTTGTTTTTCATTTGCTGTGTTCCATGAAAACATAGACTTATAATGCACATCTTGATGATGAGCTTGTTAAGTGGTAAATGGTTTTGACTTCTTATGAAGCAGAAATGATTTAATTATAATTCTTGGATTAAGAATGCAAGATAGATTTGGACCAACCTACTTGAGTTAATATTTGCTTACGTATTGCTTTTTAAGGCCATGGTAAGATGTAATTTTGGTGGTTTCAGGTACAGTATTTGCGTATGGGGTTACCAGCAGTGGAAAGACTCATACAATGCATGTAAGTTAGTAACACAGTTTTTGCATGCCTCTCCATCATACATTTTCCAGTATGTTTCGGGAAAGCAGTAGAAGATACTATGTTGTACTTCACTCAGATTGCACAGCAGTAACATTGACTTGCATTGGAGATTCCTCAGGCTTAGAATTCATAAAACCCATCTCACTGAATTTTTACTTGACAGCAACAATTCTTTCATACCATCTAAAACAAGATATTAGAGTCACTCTTTCTACTTATTAGCTCAAGTAATACGATTCTGTAACAATTTATATGAGAGGCAATTACCAGATCATGTTTTATATTTATTGCAAACAACTGCTTATGTTGCTAGATCAAAATGTGATGTGGCTTTTAATCCTACTTCTCTATAGATTTTATTGGGCAGTGACAACATCCAAATGGACTTTTAGGGATGTGCATTTTGTACTTGTCCATCTTTTTCATGTGGCTCGTTTAAGATGGACTGTCTGAGAATTCATTTTTATATGATTGAGTACTCTGAGTTTGCAATATACACAGTACATCTGATGCTCTATAAAATGCCTTATTTTTGTATGATAATAATCTTAAAAAGAGAAGGACTCTTAATATAAGCAAACATCATTTACTGTATCACTTATTTGTGTGAAGTATGCTGTCAAACATATAGTTTATTGTTTCACAGCCTAGATGTCGTCTTATTGTGATGGTTAGTATGTGCAAGATTTGACTAGATTCAGTGCAGAAGTTGGAGATCATATTTTCATTATATGCGTCAGATCATAAATTAAAACCTTTATCTGAAAATGGAACTGCCACTCAAATTTAGAACATATTCAATTGCATACTACTGGAATTTGATACTAATATGCTGTAAGAATATAGTAAGGAGCAATTAGTCATCTCAATGGGTAGGGTTGGGCTGTATCTACTAATTTTAGATTCTGACCCTAAATTTATTCGTGCCCAAACCCATATCGAGACCCTCATGGGTTTGCAAAAGAAGACTCAGACTTAGATCCTTGAGGGTTTTGCTACGTAATGGATATCCATGGTTATTTTTATAATGTGCATTTAAAAATTACAAATTGCAAACAATAATAAATATGGATTTCAAAGATAATGTGAACATAATTTAGTTACCATTTTCCAAGTAGCAAAATTAACATCCAAGATTGTTGCATGCAAGAAATATGAACTAAAAGCATAAAATACTGTAACTAATTAATTATATTTGCTGGAAATATTATCAATAAATATCGGTTTGGGGAGGGTCTAGGTTTAGTGTTTGGGTCCAAGTAGGGTTTCGATTTGATAATTTAGACTCAAACATGGAACACTTGATCGGCCTAGGTAGGATCTGGATAAGATACGACCAATGACGTGCCTAGGAACAATTGTTCATAATCTTCTAGAAGGATGTGCCTTGGTAACAAGATTTCCAGCTATCATGGTTATCAATTACTGCAGGCAATAGTAAGCTGAGATGATTGATGACGATGATGGACATTTTGCTTATGCAATACTTTTGGAGTGAGAGACTTGAAGAGGACTGGCATGGCCGCTGTTGGAGATTGATATGATGAAGTTCAAAGTCTCCCTTGGTTGGGAAAGGAGAATCTAAACTTCGGACATCTAGTGAACTGAAATGGTTGTTGGGAATTATAAATCTTTTTTTTTTTTTTTTGAATCTCCAATGTATCCTCTTAAGTGCTGGTTATAAGAGCATGAACCTGCAATATATGATCCTCATCATGCCACTTTTGCCCCTGAAAAGCGTGATTCTAACCTTTCACAATATTTAGGGCTGAATAGCTCCTTGTTAAGTGTTGAATTTAGTTTTTTTTAATGCCCAATTGCTATTTTCATGTAGTTTGCCTTTGCCCAGTAGGGGGACGTTGCTCCTTGAACTCCAAAACTCCATCTCCAACAAGGCCCTTCATTGAAAAATCCGAATTTATGGAGTTTAGCCTTTGTACCTCAAACCCTGAGTCAGTCATAATCAAAATTTGAGAACGAAAACATTGATGATAGCCTCTGCATATCAACATAGTGTACTATGGACAAGGCGTTTCTGGAGTCTTGGATATGATATGGAGTCAAATATGGGACCAACCTAATAACTCCTTTGTACATGTGAAAATCCCTTAAGTATAATCTGATGTTCCTTTGAAGGAATGAGTAGGTTAGTATACAAAGCTGGGTTCTATTTTCCCATTCAGTTTTCTGGTGCTTTCTCTGGGAAAAGCATTGACATGGTCAATACTAAGCTGACAAAAGCGCTGATTTCTAGTACCATTTGTTTTATTTCTTCTTCTAGTGCAACTCCATCTAGAATTCCTACTTTTTAGTTATCTGAAAAACTTCACATACAACTATGCTTCATGGAAAATTCTTCAACTTAAAGGAACAAAATATATCAAGCTTCAACAATGATGTTGAGGTACTATAGACAAAGTTAAAATGTTCCTTTAGTTCGGCTATTTCATGTAACTTGCACTTGAGTGCAGTGAATATTTTTGTTATTTCTATATCATATAAACTGTATACTCTTATTGGGGCCATTAGAAAATTACATGCATAATTCAACTTAATTGTCCTCACAGAAATATCTATATAGGCCACAATTTTAACTACCAGTGAGTTAATATACAAGAATATTATATCTAGTTAGATCCCTTTGTTCAGTTTCATTGACAAGACATTAACACCTGCTGTTCAAGTTTTCAATCTTCGCTGCTGCATCTGCCTACTGGTGCCTTGTATAGGAGATACATTGGAGGTTATACTTCATTGGGTCTACAGGAAAAAATTCGGGAAATGCCTTGCTTGAGAAATTTTTTCTGCTCTCCCATTGTAGTAAATGTTTTTGTTTTATGTGAAATTGCTCAGGGGGAGCAAAAGTCACCGGGGATAATTCCTTTGGCAGTGAAGGATGTCTTTGGAATTATTCAAGAGGTACTTTCTATTCCCTCTTTTTTGGGAAAGAGAACAGCAATCAAGCCTTTCATGTCATTTCTTGGAAAGTGCTCTTTCCAGCTTTTGATCCACTTTTTATGTCTTTATTAGACACCAGGGCGAGAGTTTCTTCTCCGCGTTTCTTACCTAGAAATCTATAACGAGGTGAGTTCCATCCTATAACTTTCTTTGCAGGTGGCTTGATTGGCTTTTATTTATCTGCCTGAATATTCATCTCCACTCACCAAAAAGAGTGTCTCCGAGTGTCAGTGAAACTTAATAACTGAAATCAAATTTCCATATGAAAACCGAAGTAAATACAACCAACTTGACCAAAATATTCTTCTAGTTAGAAAGCGATGTTGTGTTTTTCAATCTGTGGTGGTTCTGTATTGCTTTTCTTTCCTAGTTGACCTGTATTTACCAATCATTATGCACCTTAAAAACTCTCTCCAAAGTTTAGAAGCACATACTGTACCATCAGATTCAAAAACTAACATGGTTGTCTAATTTGTTGGTAACTTTTCCCAGAAAAGAGAGATACAAAGTGCAACTTATTGTTCATGGAGTGCTTTTCTATAATTGCCTCTTAAATATCCTATAGGCCTTGAATTCTAGTTGTAGCTAATACTCCCTTGTAGTACATTTTTAAGATCATTGTCTAAGCACAATATGCTTTTCAGGAAGTTGCTTTTGTTTGAGATGATCTACAATGAGTCTGTTTTTTGAAACCAGTTCTTTCATGGTATAGATGACATGGTTGTATTTGAATCTGAATTTTGTAATTTTATTTGTTAGGTAACCTTTTGTTTTTCTCCTTAACGGTTTTTAGATTATGAGTGGAAGTGTCACAAGAAGGTTTTATTTCTTTTGTGTTTATGCCTTTAGGTATTCAAAAGATATGTGAATATTCCATATGATGGAATTCCTCAATTTAATATTGGACTAGTTTGTTGCTTATGATTGCATTTTTCACATGTTTACATTATCAGAACCTTGAAATACTAGTTTTTTCAGTTTGGGTTTTTTTCATTCTTAGTGCCAATTGAAGAAGCATTTATCATTATTGTAAATCATATTTTGCTGTTCATTTCTTTCTTGGAATTTAGGTCATCAATGACTTACTTGATCCAACAGGGCAGAATTTAAGAATAAGAGAGGATACCCAGGTTTGTGTTAATTACATGTGCATGTACTTTTTATGCTATTCTCAAATAGTTATTAAAGGATGAGGCACTTGTGTACTAATTTATATTCTTCTATACTTTATGTTACTTCACTGCTATCTTTATTTAAGTGGATGTTTGAGAAAGTTTAAGTTCCAGTTATGATGAAGGTTATTGAGAATTTATCATATGTGAAATACTCCTTATGCTATGGAATGTGCAATCTGAAGACCGCATAATGCACTATTTTATTGTTTCAGATTCAAAATAATGTGATGTTAAGGCCAATATGATCCTTTCATTGGTTGCTAGTAATTTTGAGCTGCATATCTTTGGTAGGTTAAAGTTGCGTGAACCATAATCTTTTGCAAAGGATGTCTACCTCTTGCTTTTTTATACGTCTATCCTTCTGTAATTATTGATCTACCAATCGATTTAATGCTAGCTTTATCACAGCCTCGGAAGGAGAAAAGTAAACCAAAAACTATTCTGATGTTGGGGAAGGGGCATGGTGTTGGTTCCTGCCACATTTAATAATCAAGATAAGAGGAGGGGATGGGTAAACTGGTTGCAACTTGGCATAGAATGCTGCATTGAGAATTAGAGAGAACTAACAAAAAAAAAAAAAGAATTTGGCAAAGGTTTCTTCTTTATAACCTTGCTGAAAGTTGTTGACAGTATGAAGACTTAAATGTATGTATAATACTTCCTTCTTATGGTAGGAATAATTTGATTTCTAGTGCACTTGAAATAAAGTGGATGGGTTCACTGGATATGTCTGAAAGTTTCAGGAAGAGAGACAATTCGCCCACTATGTTGGATCTATGATAGCTCTCGTTCGTTGTGTTGATTAAAGGCTATTGGTGATCTCCTTGAGGTCAAATTTAATTGCAAATATTTTGGTTTGCGCAGCAGTGATAAAATAAAAGACAAAACTAGCCAGCTGGCCTAATATTAGCCAGTCTTACAAGCCACACAGTGAAATTGAATCGCCATTATTCAATCCTAAACAGATTTGAAATCAAGTGGTGGCATGATATTTGGGGTTTGGCCATTTTAGCTTTGTTTGACAAAATTTTTGTTGCATCTTTTCTTATTCAATTTATGTCAAAATACGAACTAAATTTCTTAGTGTGACTTCCAAAACCAGTGATGATGTTATTCATTTGAATAGCTGCCTTTTTAGCAAATCTTTTGGCTCTTCAGACAATAAATCAGATTGAAGGTGCCATTTTACAGGGAACCTTTGTCGAGGGAATAAAGGAAGAGGTAGTCTTGTCCCCTGCTCATGCTCTTTCGTTGATTGCTGCTGGAGAAGGTATTTGACTAAATTTCCTATTCAGTTGATCAGAATTTTTGATAAATCATTTGCTTATTGAGGCACATAATGCATTCTCTCTTTAACTTTGAACTCGATTAGTATATTCAGCATTTAATAATGGTCACTGCTTATTGATGTTATTGGATTTTGAATTTTTTTTGTTTGTTTTTTTATACCATTGTTAACTTCTCTAGGTCCAAGGTTGGTTGACTAAACATATCTTAAACATGGTTTTATGATGTTGATGCAGAGCACAGGCATGTGGGCTCTAACAACTTTAATTTACTTAGCAGCCGGAGCCACACAATATTCACTTTGGTAGTAATTTTCTCTTACATGCGCTTAAACTGAATTATGCTTACCTTTCTTTACTTGACAGTGACCAATGCATTGCTCTATTAGGCTATCTTGCTTCATATGTCATTGTTGCATGATATTATCAATTAAAGACAAGTTGCAACTGCTAGACACATAGTCCAGTTAATTTGATATTTTATCAATAGCCTCTCAAGCATAATTATGTTTCTACATACAGCCTGCAAGTGGAGATTACAACATGTCCTAAAAGTGGGGATTTACCAAGATGTTTTTGTAAAGTGGAAGTGGTTATGACAACGTTGTTCACCCTCTCAATGTTGACGCTTAACGAAAATATTTCATAAACTTCTCCTATTCACATAGTTACACTAATTAAAAACCATAGCAATATTGCCTACCAAGCCATTTATAAGTTATTATTACCAAACCCATAACTTTACCACTACAAAATAACCTGATTAAGCTTCTGGATACTTTGATCAGATTACTTTAAATAGTTCTAACCTTAAAACCTAGCCTTAAAAGTTGAAAACTCACTTGCAACCTAAATTTTGGTCTAATGAGGATGGAAGCTGTCAGAAAACCTCTTTTCAGTTTGAATTGCTATTACATGAAATGACAAGCTTTTCGATTTTGCAGTTTCTTCATCCTTTTAGGACCACCTTCATTACCTAATGAATTTTGCATCTGTCTACCTAAATACTTGCTTATTTCTTTACTGATTTAACTGATAGTCTTGAAATCAGTGGAGAAATGGAAACACTCGGTATCAAACTACAAATCTTGTCCTATGGGTCAAGTTATGTGACCAATAGAAGTCACTGTCAGGGATATCATATATGGAAAGAGAGTCAAAGATGGCGAGAAATGCTTCATTTTCTCTCTATTTTTATCAAAGACTGCAAAATTAGTTGTCAATCTTGTTACATATAATCTTTTTTGAAAAAAAATTGTTTTTAATTCATGAGAAATATCCTGAAATTCCTTCTTTCTGCATGAGCTGTTGAAGAGTATATCTTGGCTTCTGAAGCTTGATATTTGGTCTTTTATAGGTTTCATCTCTTGATGCCTGAGTAATAAAATTCATCTTGACCAGTAAACAAAAAGGCAGCTGATCATTGGCCTGTCTGCTTATTGCTTAGTGCAAAAACATTTTGTACAATTAATGTTCCTAAATATTTTAAGAGGGCACAATCCCGAATTTTAAACTGCCAACGTATGTGCTTTACATTTATAACAACTCTGAAGAAGATAAATGTTCTTTTCAAAAAGAGAGGATTATAAAGCAATTATTCTAGGCCATAGTTCATCTTAGAATCTCTGCTTGTGCTATATGATCTAATGTAAATGAAAAGGCTTATTTTGGAAACAAAACTTAGATTCAAGTTAAGCATTTGAATTAATCATGCCAAACTTCACAAAGCATTAAGCATTTTGTTACACACAAAACAATAAATTTTTTTTTTTTGGAATTTCCATATTAGTGATGTTGTTTACAGTTGTTTCATTAATTGTTCTGGTTCTTTAATGCGGTGTTAAAGTTTTCAGTAAGATATAATGAGTTCATCTGTTTGGCAGACTATTGAAAGCAGTCCATGTGCAGAAAATCAAGAGGAAAATGTCAAATTATCACAATTAGTATGTTCACCAATCTTTTACTGTTTTCCTTGCCTTTTCGTTTGGATTAGATTTTCCAGCATAGTTTCAGGAGCATTGGTACTCAAGTTTCCTTTGTAGCACTTAATTGACTTGGCAGGATCTGAAAGTTCTAAAACAGAGACTACTGGTTTGAGGAGAAAAGAAGGTTCTTACATAAACAAAAGCTTACTCACTCTTGGCACGGTAAATTAGTGCTCCATGCTTGCTTCTATTCTGTTGCTTATGTATTTGTTTATAGATTCTTGAATTTCCCAGAACATAGAATTAGTAAACAAAATTCGTTGTTCGATGTACCATCATGTTGTGATTAGGATTGCAAAGGCTGCTCAATGTGATAGGTTCTGAAGGTTGATATCTTGAAGGAAATTTACTGCTAAGTTGTTTAAAGACTATGAAACAGTGCTTGTTTGGCCCAAATGTTGTGACTTGTCTGCTCTGTTTGTCCCAGGTCATTTCCAAACTTACAGATGGAAAGGCTACTCATATTCCCTATCGAGATTCAAAACTTACGCGTTTATTGCAGTCATCACTTAGTGGGCATGGTCGAGTTTCTGTAAGTTTTGCAAGCCTAAGAAATTCCACCTTTAAGTATAAACAAGCAGATAAAATGCCTATAAGTGGCTTGGCTCTTTTAGGAAGTACAAATATTGGTGGTTGCTATATTTTACTCCTGGTTTAATTCAAGATTTTGATCCATTCTTTGAATCTTTTGGTAGCTTATTTGCACGGTGACACCTGCATCTAGCAATTCCGAAGAAACACACAATACATTAAAATTTGCGCATCGTAGTAAGCATGTGGAGATCAAGGCTTCTCAAAACAAGGTCATCTTTTCTTTTAAACTAAAATTAACAGCTAATTTCTGTGACCTGGGCTAATTTGCTTCTTTTTCCTTTTGTTGCCATATATAGTTTGTTATTTTGCTGATGCAGTCCCTTTTGGTATATTTTGTCTTTTCAGATTATGGATGAGAAGTCTCTGATTAAAAAGTATCAGAAGGAAATCTCCAGTTTGAAACAAGAGCTTCAGCAACTTAAGCGTGGGATGGAGAATAAAAGTCTGATGGCTCCAACCCAAGAAGACCTGGTTAACTTGAAGCTACAGGTTTGTTCCAGTTGGAAGGAGTATCGTTCTTGTATAATAGGTTCAATATATGTGATTTCACTTGTCTGTTGCAAACTCAGCAGACTTAATGCTCATGAATTGTCACTACTGATTCCAAATTTGGCCCAAGTGGCACTTAATATCTACTCAAATTCGAGGAATATCTGTTTGAATAGTCAATTGCTGTGCCTCTGTTTTTCAAGAACACTAGCAATAGCATTATAATACCACCAAAGATGAAATAGAAGAATGTAACTCTCAAATAACTCAATTATTTATGCTGTTTTAACATCTAATGCATGTTCTGCTTTACCATTGATGACTTCATGGATAGAATCATATATAGGGCCTGGTACTGTCTTTTTGATATTTGTGCTTATGTTGCATATATGCTTTTGTAACATATATTTGGCTCTAAAAGAGTGATTCTATGATAAATAAAAGGCAAACCTTGTGGTTGTTTAAGTCCAAAATTAGAAATGATTTAAGGGAAAATGACAGGCAAAATTGTTATAGTACATAGAGACTGACTGTAGAATTTGGGAAAGTTTGTGAAGCACTTGTGCTTCGTGACATAAGTGCATCAGTTTTTCGTAATTTTCTTCTGTGTTGAAAAACTGTTTACAATTGACAGTGGAGGTTGTTTGTATTGGAATTATCAATTTGTGGCAGTTTTGTTGTGCTTTCTTTGTGATGCAGCTTTTTGTATTGTAGTTGGAAGCAGGACAGGTTAAGTTACAATCAAGATTGGAGGAGGAGGAACAAGCCAAAGCAGCATTAATGGGAAGGATCCAAAGATTAACTAAACTAATCTTGGTTTCCACAAAAAATACATTGCCGACAAATATTCGTGAAAGACCTGGCCATCGACGAACACATTCTTTTGGGGAAGATGAGGTATTGACATATCATTATGCACGTATTACTTGACTCTTGGATGCCGGATGACAGATTTCTTTGAGATACATAGACTATGGCTCCTTTTGTGCATGTAGCTTGGAATCTGCTATAAGCTTTTCACACCAGGGCCTTGCTTATTTGCATTACTCATGCAGCTAGCATACCTGCCAGATAGAAAACGGGAGTATGTGATTGATGATGATACAAGAAGCACTGATTCTGAAGCTTCTGCCAATGGAAGAAGTGATATCACAAACATTGATGAATTAGTAAAAGATTACAAAAGAAACAGGAGAAGAGGGATGCTTGGTTGGTTTAAAGTCAAAGTAAGTCATTCAACTCTCTCTGTTTTTTTTTTCAAGCTAAAGTTGCAACGTAACGCAATTTTGATGGTTAATGCAATTGGATATTTAATTCTTCTTCTTCTCTTTGGTCTTTCATATCTGTTTCGTAGTGGTTCAAAAGTAAGTTGTGTATCTCTTCTACTGCCTGTACTGAGGAGGTGAATATGTTTGTCAGTCTAAACAGAAAGTGAATAATAGTGTTTACCAAATAGCAGTAGACGATTTGTATGAAGACCATTTTGTATTTCTTTGAGATTTCTTCTTCACTAGTTGTGAAAATTCAGGTTTTCACCCAAATTGTATGAGTTTGACAAAAAGTTGTAAGAACTACGCGAACTGGTTTGAATTGGCAGGACTCAACCTGTAAGCCCACGGATCCGATAAAACATCCATGCATTCTAAATCTCATAAAAAAGATAACCTCATATGAGCAAGATATTATCTCAGCAGCACTTTTAATTTATTTGCTATGTTTGATTGGTTATTTCAAGGTTAGCTGATTATGGGGAGAAAGTTACAAATAGTCTGGCAATGACATTATATGAGATAGACCACAAAATTTTATTTTTGAGCAGCAGACCCAAATTCAGAGAAATGAATGGACAAGATTACACAAGGCTTATCAGTTGACCTAGACTAATGAAATATTAAACTATGAGGGGAAATGAAAATCTGGCAACAAATAGAAAAGTGAACTCAAACTTCTCTCTCTTGCTTTGCCCTTGCAGAAGCCAGAGAATCTGGTTGGGCTGTCAGCAAATGATTTTGACAGTTCTACTAGTGGGTCACCTGCATCCTCATCCAGATCATCACAGAACAGAGTTACATTTGGTGATGTCAAGGATGGATGCAGAAAATCAGTTAGTAGGAGAGGGGATGGGGCTTCAGTTGTTGATTCTCTTCCTGAAAGAACCCAAGCAGGTGACCTGTTCACTGCAGCTGCTGGTGGACGACAACTCCCGCCGGTGAGAAAGTTTTATTATACTTGTCTTTGTCTGCTAATTCATGCTTCTGATAGAGGCTCCCAGAGTGGATATGTGAATTTTGGGAAGATGCTCCTACTTCTAGTTTGAGAGTAGTTTTTGTTGCATAATTTTTTTGAGTGCAATCTATGTTTTATAAAATCTAAGTATCACGCTACAGACTGGGAACACTATTACTGATCAAATGGATCTTCTACGTGAACAAGTAAAGATGATAGCTGGTGAAGTGGCATTATGTACAAGTTCTCTGAAAAGACTAACAGAAAAAGCAGGTAAAAATCCCGAAGATTCGCAAGTTCAGGTCAGTTCTTAAAATTTCATAATCCTTCGTCCTTTCTTAACTTTTATCTATGCTTCTTCCTTTACTCTGTTCTTTTGATTGGGTAGAAAGAATGTGTCTTCTAAACTTGGCTGCCAGTTTTTTGGTTATTCATTAGGAACACATGCAGAAATTAAAGGATGAAATTAGAGAAAAAAAATTTCAAATGCGTATTCTTGAGCAACGTATGACTGGATCAGTTGAAGTGAATCCCCATACTTCAAGCAGTATTGAAATGTCTCAGGTAACTATGTCAAGGTTATATATACATGCATGGATATCTCTAGAGCACTGTAATTTTTTCCAATATTTTTGAATGGTGAAATTATGCTGATGGAGCAACTCAACGAGAAACTTACAATTCTCCATGTTTGCCACTTTTTAATTTTGGTTCCATGACCAGATATCCAATATTCTTCACACATTCTTGTTAGTTGTTCTTAAATCGAAGTTTGATCAGTAGTTTTCTATATTCAGTGCCTTGCTCCCGGTGTTTATCTGTTTACTCAGGTAAATACTGGTGTTCTCAGATAAAATCTACTGTCATTAAAACCTTTTGGCATATATGTCGTAAATGCTTTCTAGGTATTTGTTAGTTGTGTATCCTCCATTCTGAATTGGAGTAGGTAATGGAAAGGACGGAGCCTTGTTGCGATTTGAGCTGAAGATTAAAGCACACTCTCGAAAGCCTCTATCTTTTGGCCCTGAAACGGAACTAGCCTTGGGAATTTCTTTCTTTCTTTCTTTATTTGTCACTCTGAATTTGATTTAAATTGAGAACCACTATCAATCTTTGGAAAGTTGACTTAATTTCTTTTGAAAGAAACCTTAACAAAGATCTATATGACTGCTTTTAAATGTCTCTTATAAGATATTGTCCAGTTTTCTGCTCACTTTTGGGCTCGATTTTACTTGAATCCAGATGTGCTGCCTAATTTGAGCTAGCACTTGGCGCATAATTTAGCTGTATGCATTTCAAGCTGTAATGAACTAAAAAGCATTTGGTGGTGCAGTGGTGTCTTTAACTCTAGTAGCCTCATTAAACAACTGTAAAATTTAGATGATGAAATTATAGCCCCACCCTTATCTCCTATCAGAAAATTGGAATTTGAGGGTAATTTCATCTAATTAAAGTGATAAGAAGTGTTAAACCGAAATGCTTGTCCTGCTTTTATACAGTCAGAGTCTCACTTCATTCCATCATGTACTGTTTGACATTTTCTCATTATTAGTTTAAGCTGGTATTTGAAGGATGAAAGTGCAACAGTATTACTTGTGAAAGTATCAAAGGAGAAGTAATTTAATGTGTCAATCAGCTTTTTAATGTCATGAAAAATATAGAAGGAAGTTAGTTAGAAGTGCAATGTGATATCTGCATTTCAGTGCGTGGTTAATCTCATTGGTGATAGAGCTTGTTTTGTCAATAATCATGCTTTTTTACTTGCTAAATATTGTTGACCACTTCACTGGTTGCATAATGTATTGCTAAGTGAAATTGTGGTAGTATAAGCTGAAATATATCAAAACTAATTTATGCATAATTTAATTGTCCTGTCCATAAAACACACAATCAATAGAAGATTACAAGCTTATTCTGGTTAGTGAAATACAAACTCATGGTTATCAAGCTTCACAACTTGTGTCTGCTAGATGTGGAGGAACCTCATGGGCTAGCTAGGATTTTTGTGTTTGTGTGACCCTCATTTTGTGCCATGTTGGTTGTTTGACCTAACTTTCATGGTTTCGTAATTACCTTCATGTAGGCTTTGTCTAAGCTTGCCACACAGCTAAATGAAAAAACTTTTGAACTTGAGGTATGTCTGCAGTAGTTCAACTGTTCCTTTCATAAAATCAGTTTGGTGCTGAGTCAAATGTAACTAACTTAATCACGTTGTGGTGTAATTATTCCTAAAGATTAAATCTGCAGATAACAGGGTACTGCAGGAGCAATTGCAATTGAAGGTAAATTTTTGTTCTTAACCTGATTTCTCTTCGCATGTTCATCTTAGTTTCTTAACATAGTGGTTCAACTTCATAAGATGTCAGAGAATGCTGAGATGCATGAGACCATCCTCCTTTTAAAGCAACAGCTTGATTCATTATCAACAAATAAAAGCTCCAACTTTCCTCAACAAAGTGTTAATGATGAGATTACACACGGAACTTGTTTTGAAGTGTCTACTAAATCTAAAACTAGATGGAAGGATGGGTGTCATTCATATGAAGAAACAACTGTTGATGAAAATACACCAACCAGTGTGATTAGCTTGGACAGAGTACTTATGTGTGAGGACTCTAAAGAGTGCAATCAAGAAGCCTTTTTGAATTCTCAGCTTCTAATGCTGGTAACCTTTCTCATATATTTGATTATTTGTTTGGCTATTTCTGCCTTCTTTACCACATATTCTGATTACCTTTTTCTTAAAGTTGTTCACTGTTTTCTTTAACTTATTCCTGGCTTAGGCTGCTGAGCTAGAATCACTGAAGCAAGAGAAGGTGAAAATTATTGAAGAGAAGGATGGGCTTGAAGTTCATAATCAAAAGCTAGCTGAGGAAGCTTCTTATGCGAAGGAACTGGCTGCAGCTGCAGCAGTTGAGCTCCGAAACTTGGCTGAAGAAGTTACAAAGTTATCCTATGAAAATGCCAATTTGACTGCTATTCTGTCTGCTGCTAGAGAGACTTGTAATGCTAACTGCTGTCAGAGGTCTGCTTCTGTTGACTTCAAGCTAAGTGGTGGTAGTAGTACTCAACCTGATACAAATTCAAGAAAGCCAGATGACAGCTTTCTTGTCAAGGAATTACAGCAAGAACTCAATGCAAGACACCAAAGAGAAGCTTCTTTGGTAGCAGCATTGACTGAGAGAGACAAAATAGAAAATGAACTGCGAAAACGAGTTGACGATGCCAAGCGACGTGAGAAGGATCTTGAGAATGAGCTTGCCAATATGTGGGTCTTAGTTGCAAAGATGCGGAAGTCAGGTACTGATACCGAGGATACATTGTTGAAAGATGAAAGAATGACTACAAATGGAACTTCTTTATCAATTGGCCACAAGGAGCAAAAGTTTGAGGAAAATGACAGAAATGAAGACAGTGAAGAAGCAAGTAGGTTTGAAGAATTAAAAGCTTGTTATGATACGGAGAGGAAGAGGTGCAAGGAACTAGAGAGTTTGGTTTCAAGGTTGAAGGTATGCCTCCCCAAACCTTATCAAATCTTGATAAGAACATTGTTCAAATCAGTTAGGTTTAAGGTGGCTTCTACTAGGAACCTGTTTGTACCTCGTGACTTTTCTATGGATTATATATATATATATATATATATATATATATATATATTGAACAAAAAGAAGAACTGAATTGTTCTGTCATCTCTTTTGTTCCAGACTCTGTACAACATTTATACAAATGGAATTTGACTTTTGTCAATTCCATGAAATCTGTAATTTCCTAAAAATTAGGAGCTAATTTATTCTATCCTAAAATACATTAGGAGTAAATTATTCTATCCTAAAATAGAGCAGAAATCATGGGATATAGCAGAAATCATGGGATATACATAGAAAAAGATATTCTAGATCTCAACACTCCCCCTCAAGATGGTGAATAGATATTTTCCATTCCCATCTTGCATGTAATGTCTTCAAAGTTGGAAGTTGGCATTCCCTTAGTTAAGACATCTGCCAATTGATTATTTGATGCTACATATGGAGTGCAAATCATGCCACTGTCCAGCTTTTCTTTAATAAAATGTCTATCAACTTCGATGTGCTTTGTGCGATCATGTTGCACTGGATTGTGTGCAATGTTGATGGCAGACTTGTTGTCGCAATAGAGTTTCATAGGTCCTTCCCACTTGATTTTAAGATCATCAAGTATTATTTTGAGCCATAGCAATTCACAAACTCCATGAGCCATAGCTCTAAACTCTGCTTCCGCACTTGATCTTGCAACAACCGATTGCTTCTTACTCCGCCATGTCACTAGGTTCCCACCAAGAAATGTACAATATCCTGAAGTTGATCTACGATCTACAACAGAACCTGCATAATCAGCATCAGTATATGCCTCTATGAGCAATCCTTCATTTTTCTTGAACAAAATTCCTCTACCTGGTGTCCCTTTGAGGTAGGATAGAATTCTATTGACAGCCTGCAAGTGTTTCTCTCTTGGATCATGCATAAATTGGCTTACTACACTTACAGCAAATGCTATGTCCGGCCTTGTATGGGACAAGTATATCAGTTTCCCAACCAACCGCTGATATCTTCCCTTATCTACTGTGCTATCATCCTTCTCTTCATTCAATCTCAAGTTAGGCTCAATGGGTGTACTTGCTGCCTTGCATCCAAGATTGCCTGTTTCTTTAAGCAAGTCTAAGACATACTTTTGTTGGGAAACAAAGATGCCTTTACTTGAGTATGCCACCTCAATGCCTAAAAAATACTTCAGCCTCCCTAGTTCTTTAATTTCAAACTCCTTTGCTAAGCACTTTTTGAGTGTTTCTCTTTCAATTGGATCATCCCCGGTAATGATGATGTCATCTACATATACAAGTAGAGCTGTAACACCTCCTTTTGAATATTTTATGAACAAAGTATGATCTCCTTGACTTTGTTTGTATTGCATTGCTAGCATCACTTTAGTAAATCTTCCGAACCAAGCCCTTGGCGATTGTTTTAATCCATATAATGCTTTCTTTAACCTGCACACTTTCTTTTTAAAAAACATTTCATTGAAACCCGGTGGGGGTTCCATGTACACCTCTTCTTCTAAATCCCCATGTAAGAATGCATTCTTAACATCAAATTGCTGTAAACACCAACCAAAGTTAGCGGCTAAAGACAAAAGAACACGCACAGTATTCATTTTTGCAACGGGTGCAAAGGTCTCTTGGTAATCTATCCCATATGTCTGTGTATATCCTTTTGCAACCAACCGAGCTTTATGCCTTTCTAATGAACCATCAGCTCTATATTTCAAAGTAAACACCCATTTACACCCCACTGTTTTCTTTCCTTTGGGCAGGTTTACAATTTCCCAAGTCTTATTTCTCTCTAGGGCATTCATTTCCTCTTTCATAGCATGTAACCAGTTCTTATTTCTAAGTGCCTCTTGTAGTGTTTGTGGGATTGAAATGGAGTTGATGGTGGTAAGGAAAGATTTATGTTGTGGAGAGAGTCTATGGAAAGACACGAAATTTGAGATTGGGTGCTTAGTGCATTCTCGTGTTCCTTTTCGAACAGCAATAGGCAGGTCTAAATCAATAAATTCACAAGGAGCAGAGTCAGATTGAACACACAAAGGAACAGAATTTTCAGTACCTGATTGTGGTTCAGATTCTTGGATTTGCACAGGTTCAGAAATATGAACTTTCTTCCTTGAGTAGACCTTGAGTGGTGTAGTTGGATTTAAACCAGATTTTCCCTCAGCTGCAAGATCAGGTTCAATTTCTTTACTGGCATGTTCAACTTCAAATTCAGGTTCAGGTTCACTGCTAGTATGTTCTCCTTTAGAATTTGGTGTATGGTCAGGCTTGAAAGACTTTAAGTTTAGTGTAGGACTTTGAAGATCAAGGAGAAATTCCTTATCTTCCCAAGAACTCTCCCCCTGGGGATGAGGATTGTTACTTTGAGAATAAGGTTCATTTTCAACAAATGTGACATCCATGGAGGTAAAAAAATTTTTTGAAGGAGGATGATAACACTTATATCCTTTCTTTGTGTTTGAGTATCCCACAAAAATACATTTTAAAGCTCTTGGATCAAGTTTCCCTCTTTGGTGTGCATGAACATGTACAAAAGCAATACAACCAAACACTTTTGGTGACAATGTGCAAGAGACATTAAAATCAGGGTAAAAAACAGAAAGAGCAGCAATGGGACTTTGATTATTTAGTACTTTTGAAGGTACTCTATTTATCAAATGTGCAGCAGTTAAAACAGCCTCCCCCCAAAAAGTTTTTGGAACTTTATGTTGAAACAAAATTGCTCGAGTCACATTGAGTAAATGTCTATTTTTTCGTTCAGCAATCCCATTTTGTTGGGGTGTATCTACACAAGATGACTCATGTATTATACCCTCTTTTTGGAAAAAAGATGAGAGAATTTGATTAAAATAGTCTCTTGCATTATCAGATCTTACTCTTTTAATCAGACTTCCAAATTGTGTACAAATCATTTTATGAAACATTGGAAAAATACTGCTTACTTCTGATTTTTCTTTCATAAGAAATAACCAAGTAGTTCTAGTACAATCATCAATGAATGTGACAAACCATTTTGCTCCAGAAATACTAGAAATTCTACAAGGCCCCCAAATATCAGTATGTATCAAAGAGAAAGGTCTCGTAGATCTTGTATTACTCAATGGAAATGATAGTCTATGATGTTTAGCAATTTCACATGTATCACAATGAAAACTACTAACATCTTCATTCTTGAAAAGTGAAGGAAACATGCTTTTAAGTAGAATAAAAGATGGATGACCAAGACGGAAATGATGAAGCCAAATTTCAGATTTATTATTTGAGGAGCAGGTGAGGGATAACTGATTTTTGTTCTTCTTGTTGCCACTCATCTCCTCAAGGTAATAAAGCCCATCATTCACCTTAGCAAGTCCAATCGTCCTCCCCGTAACCAAATCCTGAAAAACACAGTGAGTAGTATAGAAAATTACTCTACAGTTCAGATCTTTGGTAATTTGATGGATGGATATGAGATTGGAGGACAATTTTGGGACATGCAACACATTATTTAGGGACAAAGAATTTGATAGATTTACTGTCCCTTGGCCAGCAACAGTTATAGGAGATCCATCCGCAACAGTAATTTTTCTATTTCCAGGACATGGGTTGTATGTTCTAAATCTGATTGGGCTGTGAGTCATATGATCAGTAGCTCCTGAGTCGATGACCCAAGAGCCTAGAGAAGACATGCTTGAGGCACTTAAAGCATAAGAGTTAAGGTACTTACCTGATTGAGCCAATGAACACGTACTAGAGGACTTTTCAAGGGAATTTAGGAGGTTTCTTAGCTTTTCGATTTCTTCTTTCTTGAATTCTCCCATACCAGCCTGGTTGGATTTTTCTTGTGTTTGGTCTTCTCCAGCAGTTAAGTGGGCTTTTCGCCCTTTGAATCCTCCTTTACGACTAAGGACTTGTTCCTTCCCATGGAGTTTGAAGCAATCATCTCGCGTATGGCTTGATTTTTTGCAGTACGTGCACCAAATTGTGTCTTTATTTGACTTTGTAGAAATCATTGCAGAGCCTTCTAATGTTTTAGGCTCTAACATGACTTCTCGCCTGTTCTCTTCAGCTCGAATCAATGATATTGTCTCATTCAGAGATGATAATCTTTCCTTCCCCAATATCTGGATTCTGACCTGATCAAATTCCACATTCAGACCTGCAAGGAAGTCATAAACTCTATCCTTTTCGATAAAGCTTTTCAAGGTGGCTGCATCTTCACTACACACCATCTGAACACACCGATATTGGTCCAGTTCCTGCCATAGATTTTGCAGAAGGTTGGCATATTGAGTAACAGAAAGGTTGCCCTGTTTAGTGGCTGAGATCTTTGTTTTGATCTCATAGATTAGGGCAGCATCTCCTGCCTTTGAATAGGTCTGTCGAATAGTAGTCCATATATCTTGAGCTGTTGGTAGGAACATGCAAGTATCGCTTATTTCAGGTAACATGGAATTCCACAGCCATGACATGACCATAGAATCCTCTTCATCCCAAGCAGCGAATTTAGGATCTCCCTTTTTCGGTCCAGTTCCAAGCAAGTGGCTGATTTTGCCCTTTCCTTTGAGAAATGTTTGAACAAATTGTGACCACTTCAAATAGTTTTTCCCGTTGAGCCTGTAGGCTGCCTGGATACTCTGCAAATCCCCTGTTTGTGGAATATTTGAGGTCTCCTCTGATTTGGTATTGGAGTGGATTTCTGATGTTTCAGTTTCAGACATGGTGAAGGTTTCAAAGAAAAATTGGCAATGAAGGCCTAATGGAAAAAATCAGCAATGAAGGCTGGAAATTGCACTTGGCAATAAGACTTGAAAAAAGGAAAGTTCTCAGCAATGAAGGCTGACAAGAAGAGGTCCCAAGAGCAAAAGCTCTGATACCATGAACAAAAAGAAGAACTGAATTGTTCTGTCATCTCTTTTGTTCCAGACTCTGTACAACATTTATACAAATGGAATTTGACTTTTGTCAATTCCATGAAATCTGTAATTTCCTAAAAATTAGGAGCTAATTTATTCTATCCTAAAATACATTAGGAGTAAATTATTCTATCCTAAAATAGAGCAGAAATCATGGGATATAGCAGAAATCATGGGATATACATAGAAAAAGATATTCTAGATCTCAACATATATATATAACATGGTTTTGAGTTTCTAATGCTGCATAAACAAGCCTAGACAAGCAGAAGAAATAATCAAAGAATAAAAGAATACTGGTAGTGATGTAAAATTTGTCTACCTGATTTTTGTACAGTCAAAGTAAAACACGGAAAGAAATGAAGGGGGATGTTTGCATGAAGAAAATAAGATTTCTGTTGTTCAGTTTCTTTTGTTTCCTTTCTGGCTTAATTGGTGGTCTACCATTAGGAGAGGAGTTGCTACTTCATAATATGCTAATCAGATAGTACATTTCAATCCTTGGTCAATTTTCAAGTTAATTTTGTAAGAATGCAAAATGGGATAACGGTATGCTAACTCATGCTTAATGATAGTAAAACCCCTTAAACAATTATCAGGCTCTAGCTAACTGTAAAGCATGTACAGCCACCAAAATCCTTTTCTGCAAGGGCCGGGTTGATGTCTGCGTGTGCTTTACTCTTGACATAACCAACATTTAAACAAATGTGCTTTTTATATATGCGGATATACCTCTGTAAACTTACTAATATTTCTATATTCCATTAGCTATAAGTCTTTGTAGTTTGCCTTTTGTATGCTTTTTAATCTTTGTAAAGCACCACACATAACTGCATATTCCAATAGCTATAAGTCTTTGTAGTTTGCCTTTTCTATGCTTTTTAATCTTTGTAAAGCATCACAAATAACAGCATATCTTTAATATTTGCTACTATAGACTCCACGCTTTCCAGAACTGTTTAGAAAAAGAAAGATGAACAAGTATGGATGCAATCCATTTTAGTTTCTTCAATGCGTGTGTACAAAGCTGATAACCAAGTGTATTTCTATTGCTATGTGGAACAACAATTATCATCAAGTGGTAACTGTTGAAAATTTTTTGCTTATGCAATAGGATGCTTGGTTAATGACTCATAATTGGTTGTTCCCAAGAATCATGTCCTGAATTGGTTCAAAATTAGGTCCCAGTTTGCTTCTGACCATATGTTGCATTCTGATTAAAAGAACTTGATCGGTTGATTGAGCCGAAGAAGATAATTTTTTCAAAATATCATTGTTTTCAGATTTTCTGGGAGAAGGAGACTTCTTTTTTTTGAGCAAAATGGAATAATTTTTTATTGAAGATGAGCAAAACAGCTTACACTCAAGGGGTAAAAACCCTATGTACACAAGGCCACATACTATTCTGTACACTACTTACAAAAAGAGGCAAAATGCACACACAAACTTTGCAAAGCAAGTCCAAGGAGAGACCCCATTCCAGGCAAAGCTTGAAATTAATCTTGGAAATAGGAATCTTCCCCCAAGCCTTAATCACATGCTGGACTGAGTCAATGTTCGAATTCATTACACTCCTAGCAGAGGAAGAGTTTGCTGAAAGAACCCCTGCATTCCTTGCTCTTCATACTTCATATACATGTTCTCTATACACTGCCCACATTCTTTGAGTCGTCTGCCACACAACCTGAGATTCTCCACAACCAAAAACGGGCCGTCAAATGTTTCATATTCCTCATGGCACAACACAATCAACATTTGGTACCTGAAACCCCTATTTCATCAATCTATCTACACTATATAACCTTCTTTTACAAGCTAACCAGAGAATCAGAGCAAATCTAGGGACATAGTTCTTGCCCCATGCCAACTATACCAATACACAGCTGGTCCCTGGGATCTGAGACCGTTCGTAGCAGATTTGGTAGTGAAGATCCCAGAAGTACTTAGAGTCCATACAGTTTGATCATGCATATCTGGAGAAGGCATAAACAAGTCAGGAGACTTAAAGAAATAGCAAAGCACAATAACATTTTGATTAATATCAAATTTCTGGATGAAGAAGAGATTATATATATTGATATTGATAATGGACAAAATTTTCATATCCCATGTTTTTAGGCTCTTATCTTTTCGAATTTGATGCTTTATAATTTGAATTTCCTCTTTTTATTGAACTGGGTTTACTTAGTACATTGTTTTGATTTGATCAGAGAAATAATTAGACTGGCGTATTTCCCTTGAGATTGTAATTTCTAGGTTCATGGGCACCTTGCCATGAGTATTTGGAGTTCCAGTAACTATATTGTTTCCAAACAGGCCGGTTAACAGAAATTACTTGTATACTTTTGCCTTCTCATCTCGGCTGATGAGATATACATGGATTCTTTCTCAGGGTGATGATATTGGTGGCTTGGATCTCAATACCCTTGAAGAAATGCAGAGCCTTCACGTCGAAGCTATCACGAAGATTTGCCATGCAAAGGTAGTTTTTGTCAATGTGTTCTAGCTGTATGGTTTACCTAATTTGTCATTCTTTGAACTTCATAACCATCTTTATTTTTTGAATTCAATAACTTCTACATGTTAACTTGACATGTTTGTGCCTAATAATTATTTGATTTATTATTTTTGTCCCAGTTTCATGTTATTGTCCTCTATTCAATATTTATGATCAGCCAAAGTTCGTACTTTTTGGTTTTACTCTGCATACCTTTTTATCAGTCTATATTGGATAAAGGGGCTTATCCTTGCAAAAATTAATAAACAAGCTTATAGAATTGCCAATCTATAGGATGGCTAGGCATATTATAGGACTGCGATCAATATTCTCCAAAACCTGATCAGTGTATTTCCTTCAAATTTAGAGAATAGAACCTGAGAGATATGTGGTATGCTAAGAATGGGCTCACATTTTGTGGTTGTCATTTGGTAAGTAACCTAAGAGATGTATGATATTCTGGGAATAGGCTTCTTTACATTATGTGGTTTTCATTTGCTAAGTGACTGGTAGAAATGATGGCATGGTTTTCTTTTCGAAGGAGCATATGATTGGTGTATTACTACATAATTAAGATATGTTTGTTAACTTGGACAATGAACTTAGCATATTCTATAATCAGTTCAAGTTCAAAAATCAGTAAGTTGAGCTACGTTTTGGAATAGATTTATTGAAGTACTCACCTCTCTAGAAAGAAAGAGTCATTACAGAGTTGTTTAATGAAAAAAGAATTAGGGAATGTTGTTTTGATTCAAACTATTCCTTTCCAGAACTTGTTATTGTCGGTTCTTTAAATAGCACGTAATTTCTTCTTGTTCTCCTTGTTAGTGTTGGACTAATTAGGTAGATTCCAACTTATCATGAGCTGAACACTTTCCTTGCACATATAATTGGGGCTTGGTTCCTTCTGAAGAGCATAATATGCTGAGACTGAGCCTGCTTGCATGATTTTTTCAAGTCTTGCATGGGGTTTAAGGTCAAAGAAAGATTGCATTGCCTGCTTCATCTTCACAAGCATTAAAACTGGTTTTCTTTTTTATCTGACAATTTTCACTGTCCAAGTTTCGAGTCATTCTTAAGCATTAATTTTGACTTGTTAAATACATAATGAGTTCGAAGTTGAGGATGACCATGAAATGTTGACGATTTCAAGGTTGAGTCATAACTAGTCTTTCCTTCCTATAAACCTAGTCATTGAGGTCTTAACTGGGTCTATCCATCCGGAAAAACTGGCACTTCTGTTTTCCGAGTGTGTTTTTGTGTTTGTCTTTCAGTATTAGTATGTGCTTATGCTGTTAGCATCTAATTATAGGCAGGTCTCTTTCGCACGCAACAGTTTCTGGCTTTGTGTAGTTTTTGATTCAAGACTTAGTCTAGCCAGCAAGGATGCATCTGCTAAATTGCTTGATTATTTGTAATATCATTCCTGAGAAGATGGAAATCTGGGATTTGTATGATTTTCCATCAATTGTTTCTGAAAGTCATTATCTTGGATACTGTCGGAGGACAAAAGGATGGAGCAACATAGTGATGGTGAAATTACTAATTCATCCTAATGAAAGAAGCTATAGGCCATTTAAGTCCCATCCTTTTACTCTCTGATTAGCAATTCTATTATGTAATGTAAGAAGTGCTGAAACAATCATTTCGAACATTAATTCTCGCTTTCGCCCGTCACATCAAATGCTTAGTTCTTTAAATGTCTGTAAACAAAATTATATCCCAAGCATTGGATTGCACAAAATTTCAGATTACTTCTCTGTCTATTGGTTATTGATTAAGATATCTATAATTGCTCAGCAGCTTATGTTTGGAATTAAACATTAGTGAGGAACTTATTTCTTGGCATCTTATATGTAAGACTATAAAGGCAAATTATTTGAGAATATAAGGTTAAATTTGAAAATTAAGTACTTCGAAAGTTGTTGAGGACACATCTTGGAAGTCATTGGTGGAATAGACCGATTAATATCATGAATTGTTTTGCATGATTTGAATGCTTACAATAATCCAAATTGGATTTCCTGGTGTCTTGAACTGGTTAATCTGATTAGTCATTATCTGGTACCCCTTTCTTCTTGTAAACTTTTAGAGCACCATAGCAAATTTTTCTGGATAATGATGGTCTTACCTGTGGCATTTGTACCTGCAACGGTTGGATATGCCACTAAAGATATGCTCGATGTTTAAATCTTATTGGCTAGAAATTTTGTGCTTAGGATTTCAAGTCACAGTTCGGACTGCTTGGCTTTGTGGCTTTGTCTATCTGCTGCATTTATCTTGTATGCACAGATCATACTGGGTAAAGCAGAAAACAATAAATTGTTTTACAGACTTTTTTCTTTCGGTAATGTTAATTCTAAAATTAGGAAGTGCATTGCTTGTATGTCATTTTTCTTTCTTCCCTTTTGCAATTATGGTTATATACATTCTTTAAAATGATTCACCATATCCTCAGCGTACACTATTGTTGCACTGACTTATAAACTAATTGAAATTGCAGTATATAAATCACATTTCATCGTAGCCTTTTACAGATGAGTTTTCTTCAGTTCGGGTAAGTCTATATCTTCCTCCCTCCAACCCCATCTCTCACACTCCTGCAATTTGGCATTACCTGTAACATCAACTTCCAGTTGTGGTTTCCCTTTTGGGACTAAGATGATTTATTCTCCCAGTAACCTGTCTAAGATAGTCTTGGACCAATACAGCTGATGAAACATGAAATGATATGTCATTGTGGCTCAAGGTGGGATAATGTTGAACCCTTGCGTTTTATCTGTTTAGTACAAAAAGCAGTCAGAGACCATTGTTATCACCTCATTCATGATTATTACCTAAAAGTGTATCCTCATTCTGCAAAGGTTAATAAAGTGTCAGCAAAAACCCCCACCCCATCCTAATCCATCTGAAATCTTCCACGACAACATACCTAATCCATAATTGGAGGTGGAAGTATTTTCCAAGGCCTAAAGACCTGAACCCTGCTAAGATTTCACTGCTCCTCCCCCCATCAAGGTTTAATTCGTGCTCTTAATTACTCATTGTGGTAGTTTGTATTCAAGTTTGCCTAGACGGTGCCCTATTCAAACTGATTCTATGATTGCTTGTGCCGATCGCAGGTACTAGACAAACATCTATATTCGAACCTTGATGAAAAGCAACAGTAGGTGTTTGTACCTCAGTCATCATTAATCTTATTTCTGCCTCAAACAAGAAGCATAGGAAAGTTTTGGTTTGAATACCGCATATACAAATCTAACTCAACTGCAACAAGATACAATGGGGCCATTCAGACACGTCACTGACATGTTCTTGTATAGGGGTAGCACCCAATCTATATTTATATATACTCTGCATGTATATGGAATTTACATCAAGGAAGCATTGTACAACAAACAGCTATACTTTTATGTCATTTCTATGTGAACAAATAACATGAAATTACATTTTATGTAAGTTTTTAACTCTATTTGCTAGTCTGCTTCCTAATGTAACCACAAAGTAGCAGGGCAACTCTCTTCTAAAATGTTGAAGTTGGCAGAGTAAGGCTGATAATAACCTTCACTGTAATCACGATCCACACTGAAATAAAGAAGAAAAAAAATTCTTGTGAGAATGCCCCCTCCACCCCGATAATGTCAAAGGTAAAAATGACAATGTCATGGTCAGGACTTGGGAAGCCTGTTGCAATTCGCTGAAGCCCATCCAATCTGCTGCTTTTCATTGTCGTAAATCACCAACTTGTCTTGCAGAGAAATGTCTATGATATAGAAAATTTGAAGTTAGAAAGTTAAAGAGGTTTCCACAAGATATGATTTGCTTTTTCATACTTGCTTACCTCCAATCACATTAAATTTTCCAATTCCAACTTCAGTACCATTCAAGATACCTAAGCATGCGTTGCCTTGTTTCTGAAAAGAATTAGACAAAATCATCTTTCTGTTACATATTTCCTAAGCCTGTACTTGTCTGCAGATATAATGAATACTGAAGGGCTGCTTACCGTGACAATGAGATACGCTTCAGGTTGCAGTTGAAATTGAACATTTTTAGCACTTGTAAACACTAGTGCTAATGGTTTGAAGTAGCTCTTGACATCTAAAATTGATTTGAAAGGCTTTGGAGCTTTCCAGCAAATTGGAAGGCTCTTGTCATCCACGGCATCTTGTAACTGTTTCCTCCCATTAATATCTTTTTTTAACTGAAAAGCAGTACTTCAAATTAAGCTTCAGCATTATACGTAATAAAGCATGCAAAATTTGAGTGTCCATCTCACCAAAGAAACTACAGCATTGTAAGCTTGGGAATTAAAGTAATTATAAGTACTCCCACTATCGAAAACTATAGATTGGCCTTTAACCCCTGAAGCCTGGCCGCCAAAAAAGAGGTCTGCTGGTCCCACGGAGTAGTGTTTCCTGAAGAGATAACAGGCTATGTAAGGGTAAAAGTTAAGCATGAAAAGAATGCTACAATAGCACTATAAGCTATCAAGATCTTACTCGAGAGAGTTGCTTGATAATGATGTCCATACAATTCCTGAAGAAGGAACAAGATCATCACCAAAGAAAAGAAATCCCCCACCTTGAACACTGAGGCAGTGTCCAATTACATTCCGTGTCAGTCCCAGGCCATTCAATTGCGATAAAATGCTAGACTTCCCAGTGCCGAGGCCAAGTACTCCGTCTGTATAAGGCGGATTTGGACCTGGAATTTCTTGATTGTAACCACAGCTGCAAATAGACAATAAAAGATGACAAGATGCGATGTACAAGGAAAAAGTTAGTCTTACTTCCCATGAACAAAAACATCTTGAACTACACCCAAGAGGAAAAACCAATTCAATGTGATAACAAGGGCATATTAGAATCTAAGGTCACATGAAGAAATGAAATAGTCATCGAGGTAAAATAATCTTGTAAGTTACCTACCCAAATGCCAGACGAGGTGCTGAAATGCTGCCATTAGTGAATCTCAGGGGGAACAAATCTTGGACAAGCACGCCGAGAGATGAACCCCTATCAGCATACTCAACCTGATAGTCACACTGGTCTAAGGGTTCACATTGATGGCTTGTAGGCCCGTGAAGGGATACACATAAGGGATCTTTACATGTGACAAGGTTTTTGTTGGGTTTGTAAGGACTGTGAGGTGCCTGCAAAAATAGAGAGATAATGCATCTATGTTCAGCAAAAGCCCCAAAGTTTGAAAAGTACAAAAAATTTTCAATGAGAAGTTCAGAGGCAACAAAGAATTACTGGTGTGCATTTGGTACAAGGTGCATCACACTGGAGCCAGGTAAGGTCACTTCCAGTGTCTATATCTAGAAAATAAGGTTTAGGAGGCTGGCCTATGTTCACTGTCACCTGATAATAGCTGCACATCACACAATATGAACAGCTTATTGAAAGCATTGCCAATTAAACAGACACAATATTCCATCACCAGACAATTCTAAATTCTACTAATGCTGGCATTGTTAATTCATTATTTAACTAACAAGACCATGATGCGCCAAAATTTCCTAAGCTCTTCATTCCCTCATCTATGAAATCATGATCCTGAAAGCACGCGAAAGCTCATGACGCATGAATGCAAGCGCTCGCACACACATACAGAGATTAAATTCCAAATCTAAATTGACCTGCTTATGTAAGGATAAGGGGAAACTTATTCAAAATTTTCCACAGAAAGAAAAAAGTGAAAAAAAAGAGAAGCTCAATATGATCAAGGAAATCGTACTGTATTAAGAAAAGCTCTGTAACGCATTCTGGAATTGATGATTTACCTATTAGAAGAAAAAGTTAACTGGGAAATACAGGTTGAATTAATTTAAAAGACAACTGTGTGAAATAGTACAAATGGACTTAATAGGAGTTGCATAAGAAATTCAAACTAGATCAAAGTCAAAGTTAAAAAAAAAAAATCAGGATTCTTCCCAACAGTTTCAACTTTCAACTGCATGATGAAACCCAAACACAAACTCTCATTCATCTCATCATAAAAAAAGAAAGAACAAAAAACTTCTACCAAAACATCCATCCATAAATACAGAAACTACAAGAATGTAAGAATGATAACTATCGAGATTACCGGCATATATCGTTTAATTTAAAATTACAGAATTTAAAAGAACAACAATAGGATAAAAAACTCTCCGGTAATAAACAACAAGGTGCAAGAGCGTCAAGATTGATCATAACTAATGAAATTACATGAATATTTCGTTTTTAAAAAACAATAAAAAAAACAAAGAACACAAAAGAATTGTGGCATACCCCTTGGGATAAACATTTCCACTAACAGGGAAAATCACAGAGGAAGCAGAAGCCTTCTTTTTGGTGGCAGAAGAGCGACTGGCGGCAAAGGAACAGCTAGGAAAAGATGCCAACAAGACCACCAATAAGCACAAAAAGCCTTGCAAAAAGGGTATTTTTCTGGGACTCTTTTCCTCATGCATGTTGATTGATTTGGGGGGTTCTTTTCCAATGATTCTGATTCAGGTGGAAGAATGCTAGAAAAGGGATTTAACCTGATGAAAAGATGAAAAGGGAAAAGTGCTTTTCAGGGGCAGTTTCTTGGAGTTTGCTGGGGACTGGGGACTGGGGAGGGGTTTATTTATGAAGTCTAATACTACTGCAATTGCTTTGACTCGTTTTGGTCTGCAAGAAAGCAATAATTTTATACTAGAAACATAAGATTTTACACGCTCCGCGTCTTCGTAATCTTGATGTTGACTAGTACCACTGCTACTACAAAATTTTGTTGGAAGGTTCCTTTGATAGTAGGAAAATTCCAAAAGGTTTCGATCTATATATTTCTTGGGGTTAATTAAATTACGACTCCCCCGAATTTTGGAGTAGTCACACTTTACCATCTCTAATTTTGAATATATACACTTTGCCACCAAAGGTAATAGCAACTCAAGTAGTTTCTAAGACTAACAACTCATATTATGTATGACTTCTATGAAATTTAGGCTGCATAGACTAATATTTGCATGATTCATGACAGTTCACCGTTATTATGTGCAAAGAATAGGGGTTTGTAAGCATAAATACCGAACTTTTAATTTCTTTTGTGCTTAATAATTTACAATTACATTTAAGTATATGTATAAGTGATTATAAGATTAACATACAATGCTTTCTTCCAAAATATTTTTGACAAAATTCTCATATAGTTCTTACAAATAAATCTCACATAGTTTCAGAATATATTGAAAATTCTCTATATGTTATTTTGATAACGTAAATGTTAAATATGGAATTAGAGATTTTGATTGTTAAATTTTTTTCACAATGCATTATGGATATATCTTAACATCTTTTTAAAATTACACGTATTAACTTCGAGATCTTTGATACCAAATAATAAAAAATAAATAAATAAAAAGAAGTGAGGCATGCAAAAAATATGATAAATTTGGTATTAAAAAAGACTACTTTTTTGGGCAATGTTTAAAACTTTTTTGTTTCGAAATCAAGAGAAAAGATTTTGTGTATATATATATATAGTAACATATAAAAAAAGGATATTTTTTAATCTGTTACCTAGTGGCCAAAGGCGTGTTAGTTAAATAACTATCATGCCTAAATTTGTAAACGTCAACATACTCATTTCGTTGGATGGAGTTTAACTTTTCTAACGTTTAACCAATCTTCGCAGGGGTAAAGTGCATATTTTTCAAGATTCAAGATTTTTAAATGTTATGACTCCCAAAGTTCAAGGGCGTAAAGTGTAATTAATCATCTTTCTTTTTGAAACAAACACTAGTCTATGAAAACAAAGTTAAGTATTTGTAATGGCCCATGAATACAACAAATCTAATTCTTGACAAGTCAATAATATTAGGAAGTAGAATCTCCAGCTTGATAAAGAAAGGATTACCCAAATTTGGCTTTTTACTGTAAATTTTGCTGAGAAAAGAATTGAAGTTTTGCCCCCCCCCCCCCAATATTTAGATTGTGTGCTATACTGGTCCCCAAAATAAATCTAGTTCCCAAAGTTTCTCTCAAAATAAATCTAGTTTCCAAAGTTTCTGATTTTAGGCAAAATTAGGACAACTAATTGAAGATTATAATAACTAACAGTCAAAATTGCCTTAAAAAAAAACTAACGGTCAAAATCAATTTAGTGTTATTTTTATATTTTTAGTCCCTAATGTTTGAAGTTTCAGTCAATATGGTCCCTTAGGTTTAAAGTAGTCATAATTAGGGGTTTTAAGACAAAATAAAGTGTAAATTGAATTAAATATATAAAAAATGTATTCCTAAATCCCTCAAAATTTTATGAAAACACATATATATAAAAAATCATTGTTTAACCCAAAGAGTATCTTATTCTTGAATAAGTTACAATTGGATAACAATATACGGGTAATATATAAAACAAAATTACTCAAAGAAAATGAGAATCTAGTTTCAATGTGAAAGTTTATTATCATCATTATTATTACAAAAGTTATTGCATGACATGTAGATATAAGCCTCAGATTATTATAGTTAACGGTTGTAATTATAAAATGTAGTGAAGTTTTGTACCATTATGAAGTGCTTTTAGGAACTTTAAAAAAAATTCTTTTTATTTCTTGTTGTCTTCCTATCTATTAAAATCTAACATCTAAACCTAAAGTTTTAAAGTATTTATTTTCATATTTGTGTACCTCGATAATTATGACTAATTCAAATAATTTTATAACTGACCAACATTTCAAACTTATTGACAGCCTATTGAATAGAAAAATGGACCAACTTAATCTAATTACAGTATATATTCTTTATATTCTTAAAGGGATGTTTAATTAGATTTTCGAATTATCACTAAAAGTGAAAAAAATGATAGAAATTATTATAAATTAATTATTTAATAGTGTAAAACAATAATTACATATATTATACAAAATTTGAGACTAACTATGTAAAGAGAAGAAGTATATGAGAAATTAGTGGCATGAATAAAAGGAGTATGAAATAAAAAAAGAAGAAAAAAAGTTTAATTGGGATTCCTATTACACATTTTAATAATTTTGTTCTAATTTGCATCTCACTTCATATTAAAAGTTTCAATATCCTATTTAAATTTTATGAGACTATAATTATTCAAATTCCAAACATTGGGGGACTAAAATTACAAACTCAAAATTGTTGACTAACGGCAATTAGACTTTGATAGTGGTCAATGTTGAATTTTCATCAATTGTCCTAAATATGCCTAATATCAAAAACTTTGGAAATTAAATTTATTTTGACTAAAATATTAAGAATCAATTTGACATATAGGCCAAACATTAGAAACTAATTGCAAATTTCCCTCTTGCCTAGTGTAGTGATCTTTTTCTTTTCCAGATATTTAAGTTCTCAAATTCAACAACCAATCTCAATCATGACGTTTTGCTGGTAGGTAGACATAACTATGAGCGTGTAAATTGTACAACAAACCATCCTTTTTTGCAAAGTCAGCAGACTTTTGGACAACTTTCTACTAACCTTAATCCCGTGAGAACCCTTAAAAGTCGGCAACTTTTGACGAACCATCCTTAAAGTGAAAATTGTGTTTGGACTGGGTATTATTTAAAATAATTATTATAACATTTTTTATGATGTGATGCATGGGTTTGTTTGGATATCAAATTTTTCAAATAATATTTTACTTATATCATAAACACATTTTTCAATTCACTTTTTTATATTTTCAATTCACTTTTTTATCTCATATACATCATATCACAAAAAGTGTTACAGTAATTATTCCAAATAATACTCTATTCAATTGAAGAGACTAAAAACACGTCTTTGAATTCTCGTGTTTTCTATTCTTTTACCAACCATATGATCCAATATCCATAGATTGATTTTACTATATTTTGATAACAGTAGAAAGCAAAATGTAGGGGTGAAGAATTCAATGTGCTAGTGCAAAAGCGTTAATATATGCAAATGAAATTTGTTAGGTAGGTGGTATATAAATCTATTTAATCTTGTTTTGTGGAAAAACTAAGAAGTAAAAACTTTGAATGCTTGCTAATTTCTGGTCTATTTTGCAAAGAAAAATAGAAAAGAAAAGAAAAGGATACTATTTCCGATAAGCACTCCCCACGTGGATGTGACCAAATCAATACGTATGGAAAATATGTGGATGCAATAAGAACTATTCCAACTGAACCTTCCAAGGTATAACAAAAACATTTGATGTACATGACATAATATAATAGGAATTACCAAAAACGAAAAAAATAGAGTTATAAAGTTGCAAATTAGGGTTCATATAAATACAAAGAAAAAAAAAAGGAGAGGTTGAAATGATATGAATGATCATTCTTTTTTGTTTGCTTAACAGGTTCCTTAATAATAGACTAGTAATTTTTCAGTAGAGAAAGTAATTCAAGGCATTTGCACACATGGAATGCTAGAAAAAGCTAAAAAGACTAAAAAACTTACAACTGTCTATTTACAATTCACACTTGTCTACAACACTAGATAGTGCTATGTTATTCATTTTATCTATTCTTCAAGGATAAGGATCACAAACCCTTTTTTTTTTTTTGGGGTCTTTTCGGGCCTATTCTTTTTGAGGTTTGGAATGGGGAAGGCCACAAATTTTGGTGATTTTATATATGGCTTAGGTAGTAGTCGTTGAAGGTAACAGATAATTGGTGTATATATATATACTTCATCATATCAGTGTTGAATGAAGATGCTTACTTCGTCAAATCTTGATGTTTGAAAAGTAAAAGTGATGATGCAATTTCCTTGAAAAAAAAAAAGAGGTGATGCACCCTATGGAAAAGTTCTATAGTATAGTTTTATGGATCGATTTGCATGAAAAAAAAAAAAGGATCTATTCTTTCAGCAAGATTCGAAATTTGACAAATCCATGGTTAGGCCATATATGTTAAAGTGACATATTAGTCTATTTCACTTTTTTAATACTGCACAACATTTTGTTTTAAGTAGAAACAACAACATCATCTAAGTGGGAGTAGGTTGAACATTTAAGCAGTGATGGAAGTAGTCAAGAAGACGAGCCAACAATCTCCAATGAACTTTTAACTTAAATATAAAAAAAACCAATAAAAAAGAAGAAGAAGAAAAGGCCTTCAATGGCTCTAGCTTGTAGATCATTCATCTTTATGTAATGTAAATCCAATTCTCAATAATTTGATTCACTTGAGGAGTTACTTTTTCACATTTTATACTAAATTAAATTTTGAGCAAAAAAATTTGAAGTTTTTGGTTTACTCAGTAGATTTCTTTCTACTGGTTCTGCAGTGTCGTCTGATTTAAATATTCTGCTGTTAAAAGAAAATTTTGCCTATGCCTTCTTAGGTATTCTGATGGATATGATTTTGAATTTTTTATTTTTTATTGTTTTTATCCTTAGGAGCAGTGCATTAATGAGTATAATCATGTTTTGCCTTTTTTCTTTTCCTTTTTTTTTTTTTTTTTTTTTTTTTTGGTGCAGTACATTATCATCTTTTGCTGATAGCATGGTAAAAGTTACTGTTGACCTGCTTCAGCCTGTCATGCTAATCTCATATTCTAATTAATTGATTAGGTGGTGAAGCATGGCAGAATTATTGGATCTGAAGATGTTAAGCAAACACTGTTTTAGGAATATGCAGGTTATGGAGGAAGATGTCTATAGAGAGTGTGGCTGTAGCAGAATAAATCTGGACAATTATCAGAAGCCTAGGGAAGGACCACGGAAGATGATCTGTTGTGTTAGCAATTTTTTAATTTCTGATTGTGTAGGCTTTTTACAGGTTCATTTTTAAACCATTACTCATTAGATGTATAATGGTCATTATTAATTCCTATTTTATCATAGATAAATGGGAGTAAAAATAAAACATAAATGGATTTATAAGATCATGGGGAAATATATCCAATGCAATGATCTCATATACAGAAAAAAAAAAAAAAAAAAAAGATCCTTGGAACAATATACAGAAATTGACAGCTGCGATATGCTTACAAAACTAGTAAAATATAATGAGTTTATGCTTGGGGATGGTTTTGGTTTGCTGACCCTGTTTGGCATGAAGAATGCATCAAAATCAAGGAAGCAAGAAAAAGAACCAAAATTCCAGAATTACATTTTAGTGTTTACTTTATGTTTCCTTGTTCATTTGGTTTTTCTATGCAGAATCTTCAAGCCGGGTTAAAATATTTTACCTTGGATTTATTTGGCAGTATTTGATTAGTCCAAACAAAGTTAGCTCTTTCCAGTATGGTATACTGAACATAAACAAAGATTATCCAACAAGAAGCAGTCTAAACTTACAACCTTAGATTTATGGAGCTTCAAGTCAAATAACACAAACTACAAAGCAAATACAGCGAGGAATAGGAACACTCAACTATTTATACAAGACAATGAGTACATGTATACATATGTATGGGTCATAATGCAGATATAGACTACAAGGATCTTTGATGAGAAATCAGAAAATGGGTCAATTCCAATTGTCCAAGAAAATTAGAAAAAAGAATAGAGTCACCAAGTTTGTGACATGTACCCCTAGGCGTACGGCTTTACCTATGAGACAAAGGAGGAATCTGACACACTTCCCTGCAATCAAGAAGAATAATGAGAATTCTCAACTTTGATCTTCAAATTCATCTTCAGAACCATCTTCAAATTCATCGTCAAATTTGTTTGCCTGGCTGCTCTGTAGATGATGAAACTGCTTGTTAGGATCTCATGCACAAAAAACCAGAGCATTCTTTGCATCTTTTACCACCTCACTCTTCTGAAGGTTATCTTTTTTATGCCATCACTTTTGTCCTGCATGCAGTTTCTTTCCCTTAGGGACATTGCCTTTTTCCTGGCTTCCCTCAAATGCAGTTGATCAATATATTTCTCATGCACGGCTTTGTTTTTAATCTTCTTTAGAACAGGAGGACTAATAACGGTAGCTCCACGTGAGTCATTCGATAGTGAAAGAAGCTTTCCGCGGGCAGACGAAGAAATTTGTTTGCATCTTTTGTCCAACCCTAGTCCTTCTCTATTCAATTCAGGTGTGGAAAATAGTTTATTCTCCCGAATACCTTGAGCGGATGGATCCAATGTTGGCTCCAAAACAATAAAAAGATCTGCTTCATAATGTTGGTCTGCAGCATACTGTTTATGTAGGAGCTGTTGGACAGTTCTACGTGTAAGATGACTCTTCTGCTTGCTGTATCTCAACGTTTTCGTGTCAGACTCTGAAGCATTTAGCAATTTACTTGCTGAGAGTGACAGGGAGGCATTCGCCACTTTTGCACAGGATCGTGACTGTTGTTGAGCTGGGGTCAAAACCTCAGAATGGATTTTGTCAAAACATTCCTGGGCAGATTTTTCAGGCATCTGCAACAAACTTCCAAGAATTAAAGCCATATCAAGACAGCAGAAATGTAAGCTAGAAAAGGCTGGAGAGAATCTTTATCTATAAAACCTCAAAGTTGGAAATGTAGTTTAAACAATGGCTTCATGGTCTAGTGTGTGAATAATGAGTAGGATTATCAGACCAACATTGACTTGTATGTGAACTCAGGAAAAAAATTTGATACCACAAGGAGACTTAGAAAAGGTATCTGAATCTTAAACAAAATAAGAATAGTAGATTTAAGAATTAAAGGAGGTCAAGCATATTATAAGTTACCAGTCTATTTGTTCTTGCATTTGAATTTCATTTTCCTGCCTGCACTTCTAAGAAACAGAGCGATTGGGTTTATGAACTCAAGCAAGGGGAAAGAAAAACATATGAAATTTTGCGAAGTCCTACCTCCTCTTGGGCACAAATCAGTTCATCATAAGTTCCATCAAACTATAATTGTAGTTCCGTAAAATTTTATTCGGGGACCATATTTGACAATAAGTGCATATTTTCAAAAGAAACCAAAAGAATTAATTTAAACATGTATTTACGATTGCATGCAACTAATTTGACAATTATGAGAGCTATGAATGGAAAAAAGTATAGGCTAAAAGTTATTCTAGAACATTTTTTTCCCAATACAGTAACACAGATATCATTGAAAGAAACCAAATGTCTTTGTCAAAGTAATCAACTGGCAGCATATTGCCATTTTGGCAACTTTCTTCCAGAAATGGGGTGTTGGCTTTGCTGCAAAATAAGCTCTACCCGGCTCCAATTCTTTCTCTGCTGTCCATCCCTGAAACATCCTATGCTCTTCTTCAACTTGGATTTTCTTCCTTTTCGCAGGAGTCTGTTCTTTTTCAGCTTCAAAACCAACACTCCGACCTTCCCCTCCTATTAAATCTGCGGACAGAACATTAATGGTTGCATTTTCACTAATAGGCTTTCCAGGTAAATTTGCTCCTAGTTTGTCTTTTCCATCATCTGAAAGGACCTTTTTGTACAAACAACCAAAGAGAACATTCTAGATGGACTCATTACCCCCGACATTACCAATTCTTGCAGTGTGTTCATCTTTAATTCCTCGACCGGCACTTCTTGTATGCCTCTTTTCAATTTTATACATGTATTGCTCAGACAAATTAACATCCCCATTAGCTTTTCCATTATCATGTGATGGTACAGAACCAGATTACAGCAATGGCAGAAATATCACAACAACCAATATGAATTTAACTACAACAAAATTTAATGGAACAGAGAGTTTGAGAATTCAAAAGATGAACTTAGCTTTTCATTAGTGAACTTCAATAACAACTTACAAGAATAGAAATTATGGATTCAGAGGAGAAGGGGAAAGAGATGAAGGAAAACATGGGAAGGAGAAATGAGATTGGCAATGCCAAATATTCTTACAACCAAATCTGGAAAAATAACAAAAGATGAATCATTACAAAAGTTCCCCAGGCTTATATCATTTCCTAAGCTAACTAACTTCCAATGTGACCAACGAGCTTAAGACACGTGTCCCTCCCAGAATCTTCAACTGCAGTGGTCCTCAACTCCTGCAAAATTTGTAGATTTCTAGTAAAGGCGTGCTCCTGAAATCACGCCTTTTTTAGCTTCTCATTGTTTCACTCTCCACACCTTTGTTTCTGTTTCACGCTTTCTCATTTCTTCATGCTCCTGTAAACTAAAGCTGAGTATCAGTCCCTCCACTCCATCACATAGCTTTCCTCTTTAGAAAAATCTTGCCCTCAATATTGGAACTGAGGAAATTGCCTCTCAATTTCCTCAGCATCCTCCCAGGTTGCTTCAGCTGGATTAGTTCCCCACCAATGCACCAACCACTGTACTGCGGCAGCATTTCTTTTCTTAACTATTCTCCTATCCAACACTGCTACTGGTTCTAGTCTCAAGTGCCATTTTGCATCAACATCTGGCAGCTGCAGAACTGGAGTAATCTGGTTCCCTATCTTCCTCTTCAGTAATGAAACATGGAAGACTGGATGGATCTTAGAACTTGCTGGCAAATCCAACTTGTATGCGACTTTGCCAATCCTTTCCTCTACCATATAGGGCCCATAATATTTAGTTGATAGCTTGGTGTTGCTCCTTATGGCTACTGAACTTTGTATGTAAGGTTGTAACCTCAAGTACACCCAATCTCCCACTTCGAATTCTCTCTCAGTTCTCTTCTCATCAGCACATCTCTTCATCCTCTCCGCAGCTTGTTTCAAGTTCTGCTTTAGTGTAGTGTCAATCGTTTGCCTATCCCTCACGTAGTCTTCAACTGCAGCCACTCTAGCTTGAGTGTAAGGCCCCAAAGCTAGCTGTAGTGGTGGCCTGCCATATAATGCTTCAAAAGGGGTCATCTATATTGTTGTGTGGTAGGTGGTATTATACCACCATTCAGCTAGAGACAGCCAGTGATTCCACTTCCTTGGTTCTAAGTGTTGGAAACATCTAAGGTACATCTCCAAGACCTGGTTCACTCTTTCAATCTGGCCATCAGACTAAGGGTGGTAAGCTGTGCTGAGGTCCAGTTTAGCTCCCAGTAGTGAAAACAGCTCACTCCAAAATTGACTAATAAAAATTCTATCCCTGTTTGATAGCATACTCTAGGGGATTCCATGCAGTTTGGTTATATAATGAATGAACAGTCTAGCAATTTTGGGTGCATCAAAGGGGTGTGATAGGCTCAAGAAATGTGCATATTTTGTGTATCTATCAACTACTAGCATAATGGTATTCTTCCCTTCAGAGTTAGGTAGTCCCTTAATGAAATCCATAGTAACATGACTCCAGGGGTATTATAGGATTGACAGGGGTTGTAGCAGTCCAAGATATGCAACATGTTCATCCTTGCACTTCCTGCATACATCACATTCCAATACTGCTGTTTTTATTTGCTTATACATCCCTGGCCAGTAGAATAATTGCTTGGCCCTCATGTAACTTGCTTGTATCCCAGAATGTCCCCCCAACTGTAAATCATGGAGGGCGGTGATCAACATTTTCCTTATGCTTCCCTCTGAACCAACTGCCACCCTATTATGGTACTTCAACACTCCATTCTAGTAGCTAAAGTTTGGAATATTATCAGGGTTCAGCACTGTTTCCCTGATGAGGTTTTGTACCCTCTTATCCCCTTCATAGCTTTCTATCACTTCATTTACCTATTCAGGGATTACACTGATCATTGTAGCACACTCCAGGTCCTCCCCATCCCTTCTAGATAAAGCATCAACGACCACATTCTCCTTTTCTTTCTTGTAGTGAATTTCATAGCTTAATCTCATAAGCTTTGTTAGCCACTTCTACTGCAAAGGGGTTGTAATTCTCTGCTCCTGTAGGTACTTCAAGCTTAGATGGTTAGTATCAATAATGAAGTGATGGCTTTCTAAGTAGTGCTTCTACTTGGTGACTGCAGTAACTAAGGCCAGTAACTTTTCTCATAGACGGATAGCCCAAGGTTCTTAGGTCCCAGTCCTTGACTGATGAAAGCTAATGGGCTTCTGTTTTACATTAAGACTGCCCCTATTCCATGGTCACATGCATCAGTTTCTATCACAAATGGTTGAGTAAAATTAGGGAGAGCCAATACAGTTGTCCTACACATGGCCAGTTTGAACCTTTGAAATTCCTCTTTTGCTTCTACTCCCCACTTAAAGTTATCCTTCTTTAGCAATATAGTCAGTGGCCCAGCTATGCCCCCATAACCTTTGACAAATCTCCTATAATACCCTATCAGTCCTAGGAATCCCTTAAACTATTTCATATTCACTGATAGAGGCCAATTCATCATACTCTCAATTTTCTTAGGATCAGTCTTCACCTTATCAACTGAAATGATGTAACCAAGATACTCTACCTGCAACTAAGCAAAGGCACACTTGCTCTTCTTAGCATACAACTAGTGTTGGCTTAGAATGCTCAGCACCTCAGTGACATGCTTTACATGATCCTGCAAAGTTGGACTGTATACTAGTATATCATCAAAAAACACCAGTACAAACTTCCTCAGTTGATCCTTAAACACCTGATTCATCAAACTCTGAAATGTAGCAGGGACATTGGTCAAGTCAAATGGCATGACCTTGAATTCATAAAGCCCTGGACTCATGTAGTTTTGGGTACATCCTCAACCTTGACCCTGATATGAAAATATCCAGCCCTTAAATCTATTTTAGTGAAGAATTTGGAGCCATGCAACTCATCTAGGAGTTCATCAATGAGAGGTATGAGATATTTACTCTTAATTGTCTGCTCATTCAATTGTCTGTAATCTACACAGAACCTCCATGTCCCATCTTTCTTCTTTACATGCAACACAGGAGATGCAAAAGGGCTATTACTGAATTGAATGATCCCATTTTCAAGCATCTCCTGCACCGGCTTCTCTATTTCAGTCTTCTGTACATAGGGGCACCTGTAAGGCCTGATCTGGAAAGGTTGGCCTCCTCTTTAAGTATGATGGCATGATTCTAGCTCCTCTCAGGGGGCAGCCCCTGAGGTTCCATAAATACACTCTTAAACTTTTCCAGTACCACCTTAACTTCTGGAGGTATTGCCCCCTGTTCCTGCACTTTATCATCTACTGCACTCACCTATGCTATAACCCCATAGACTTGCTTCCTAGCCCATTTATGCAGCCTGCTAAACTTGATCAGCCTCAACTGTACTTGACTGTTTTCCTCCTTTCAATTTCACTTGTTGTCTACCTTTCCTAAACTTCATACTTAACCCTTTAAAGTCAAGCTCCATGGGGCTGTATCTAACAAGCCAATCCACCCTTAACATCATATCACAACCCCCTAATTTTAGTGTATTAAATTGATGCTGGAACTCATACCCGTGCATTTTCCAGGTTACAGGTTTAACTAGGCTCTTGGATTGCATCCTTTCCCCATTAGCTACCTTAACTACCAATGTATGTTCTCTACTCCCTAGTCCCAAGCTTTTGGCTACTTGTTCATCCAAGAAGCAGTGTGTTTTGCCACTGTCAATTAGTGCAGCGATACCGATTTCCTTTATTACTCCTTTTAATCTAATAGTTTTGTGCTCACTTCCTCCTGCCAGAGCATGAATTGAAATTTTCATATGTTCATCTTCTAGTCTCCCTTCAATACAATCACAGAAAACATTAGGCTCATTCCCTTCCTCCCCAGTTATAGTTTCCGTTTCCTCTTCATCCATTACTATGAAATGCATGTGTGATTGCTTACATACATGGCTAAGTGTGTATGGTTCAACACATTTATAGCACAGTCCCTTTTCTTTTTGAGATTAAATTCACTGGGAGTGATCCTTTTGAACTGGTTCTGGTTGCTGGTTATATTCTTATAATCTTTGGTAGGTAGTTTATTAGAGGTTCTAGGATTGGAGGGGCTCCATTTGGGGTTATTTTGAGATTTGAATGAGGTTTTTTGGAATTGGTGAGTAGTAGTAGGTGGGGATTTATGAATTTTTTGTAGGGTTTTTAGGTTTCTCTCTTGCAGTTTAGCTACTTCTATTGCATCTACTAGAGTTGAGGGTTTAGCCATCTTGACCATGTTTACTATTTCATCCTTTAAACCACTCAGAAAACAAGCTTTGTAATATGAATCAGTTAGATGAGGGAGAGAAGGCATTACCAATGCTTTGAGCATCTCAAATTTTTCCAGGTAATCAGCTATAGAGCTGGTCTGCATCAGCTTGTTGAACTCCTCAATGGCCTCCTCTGGGGTCCCATCACCAAATCTCTCACATAATGCGGTAGAGAGCTCATTCCATGGGATTGTTTCTCAGGTGCAAACGAGTCGAGTCGAGTTGAATTTTGGCCTAATCGAGTCGAGCCTCCAGTTAATTTTATGAAGTTCAAACTCGAGCTTGAGGTCGACAAGCTCAAAATGTCAAGCTCGATCTTAAAAAATAAAAAAATAAAAAAATTTTATTTTTAAAAATAAAAAATAATTATTATTTTATTTTTAAAAAATAAAAATAAAAATTTTATTTTTAAAAATGAATAAAATAATATTTTTTTAACAAATAATAAAATATTAAGGATATATATATGTAATTTTACTATTAAAATATAAAATAAAAAAATATATTCAATCGAGCTCGCGAACGCTTAATGTTTTTGAGTTCGAGCTCGAGTTGATTAGCTTGAACTTGACTCGAGCTCGATATTGACCGAACTCGAGTCGAGCTCGTATTCGAGCCGCTCGCATTCGTAAACAGCCCTAGTTTCTCTGCCACTAAGCACTCCATGGAACCAAGTGTCAGCTTTGTCCCTGAAGTAGAATTCTGCAATTTCAGACTTCATGTTCTCCTCTATACCATTGATTTTGAAGAATTTGTTAGCCTTCTTGACTGCACTTCCTAGTTCAGTTAAATCCTTCCTTAACATCTTATCTGGTGATTTCATCATCCCAATGGCTCGTAATTGAGCTCTGATACCACTATGATGGTACAGAACCAAATTACAGCAATAGCAGAAATATCACATCAAGCAATATGAATTTAACTACAACAGAAATTAATGGAACAGAGAGTTTGAGAATTCAAAAGATGAACTCAGCTTTTCATTAACGAACTTCAATAACGACTTACAAGAATAGAAATTATGGATTCAGAGAAGAAGAGGAAAGAGTTGAAGGAAAACGTGGGAAGGAGAAATGAGATTGACAATGCCAAATCTTCTTACAACCACATCTGAAAAAATGACAAAAGATGAATCATTACAAAAGTTCCCCAAATTTATATCATTTCCTAAGCTAACTAATTTCCAACGTGACCAACGAGCTTAAGACATGTGTCCCTTCTACAATCTTCAACTGCAGCTCATGCAGAATTTGCAGATTTCCAGTAAAGGCGTGCTCCTAAAATCACGCCTCCCTTCAGCTTCTGTTTCACTCTCCACGCCTTTGTTTCTGTTTCACGCCTTCTCATTTCTTCATGCTTTTGTAAACTAAAGCTAAGTATCAGTCCCTCCACTCCATCAAATATCATAAATGCATTTCAAAGTGACTTCATCACAGCCCTTTGGATTGCCACTCACACCTCCATTGTTACACACACCCCCTTAAAGAACATCCTAGTCACCCGCTTTTCTCTCTCAGATTTTTTATTCATGTTGACTCGCTTTCCTATCTTAGATGAGCCGTCCAGCTTAGATTCATCGGAAACAATCCTATTAATATTGCCATCTTGACAAAACCTAGGGGACCGTTGAACAAAACGAGAGCTGTCAACTACTCCACCATTCAATCTTGTCAATCTTCTAGGCTCGCTGCACACATTTGTGGAACTTCTACACCGGGGATTGCTTTCTTTTGCCTTAATCTGAAAGATGGCCTCTTTCTAAAGAATTCCCGTTTGGATTTGAGCAAAGAACTTCTACACACATTTCCACTTTTCCGCACTTACCAAACATAGGAATTCCTTTTCCTTTCCTCGCTGGTTTCCTGGAGGCTGGAACGAAACTGGGCCTAAAAGAACCCAAAAAGAAAGAAGAGGGAATATAAAATTTTTTGGGAATAAATTTTTTAATGCAAAAGAAAATTTTTACAGGATTTTTAAAAATGTTTTGAAAATATTGTCTTCATATTTTAATTTCTAAATTATTTAGTAAGTTGTCTAATATATGTAACCTAGACACACATACTATATAATACATTAGACATCCATAGGAGTTGTCAACATAGCTTATATTTAGTATTACACTAAATTATGAAGTTGACAATCGAAAATATAAATCTTTGTTTTCCTAGTAAACCTAATCTAGCAGATATCAATATATGTACATGCATAAAAATAAAAAATTTACAAAATGAAAAATATATTTCCAGCAAAACCAAAAATATTATAAGAAGCATCTAAGATTTTTTTTATTATTTATTATACTTTAAGATGGTGAAAAAAAAATCTAAAAACTAAAAATTTAAGTTATTAACAGTCCACATTAGTTACTTGGTACAACCTAGAATTAAGTAAATCATATATATATATATATATATATATATAGCAAACACATATATTACTTAGATTTTGACTTCCAATTAATAAATCCTTCCTTTCATAAAGATAATAGAGTACATGGTAACTTTAAAAAGAAGGAAAAAAAAGAGCACATGGTATGTAATCAAGTTGAGTAAAAATTTAGAAACTATTTTAACAAGTTCATACCTTATTCATGTGATATAGTTTACTAAATACAAAAGACGAATTTTTGTAGAAAGACATATATGGAGCAGCAATCTGTATTAAGATTAGATAATTTGTAGTATTTGCATTTCTATCAATACAGTTAGTCTACTTTCATCCATATATATGTGAGCTATGTATTTTTTTGGATCATTCAGGTGCTAAAAGCTCATTACACATGATAAGATGATTATTGATTACTGGATTTCATTCACCAAAGTTAACATTTAATCATTTTGATAATCCTACACTTATTATTAGACCACACCACATGAAAATTGCTTTAAAACGCTTTTGATTTTTTCATATATTGGACAAACCGTGGTAAAAAGTAACTATTTACCACAATAATTAGCCAACCGTAGTAAATAGTTGCAAAATTGGCACGGTATTTTGTTGTGACAAAAGAAACTGTGGTAAAAAATTTCTAATATCACACTTGCCAAAAATAGTGTCAAAAAACGACTTGACTTTTGTTGTCACGCTTTTAGCAACCGTGTCAAAAGAAATGTTCCTTTTAGGTGTTGGGTTAAAAAAAAAAAACTTTTGCTTTTGTCCTAGATAATTGGTTGAATTCAATATATGCATTTGTGTGCCCCCCATAAGTAATTTGATTAGAATTATTAATAAATGAACGGGTAATAAATGCAATATATCACTATAATTTAGTGGCGGAGCCAGAAAAAATTTTCAGTGGGGCAAAAGCAACACTAAAATTTTTTCCTACTCTTTTGTTAGTTTTTTAAGTAAAAAAAATATTCATCAATAAGTTAAAATGAAAAAAAAATTTGAATTTATTTCAAATGGAATTTTGTGACCCACATATCCTTTTAGAATATTAGTTCATGAACCAATTTAAAAAATCACGTAATTCTTTCACTTATTTCATAAAAAAATTTTGGAGGCACACTTAAGATAATATCAAAATTTTATGCAGGAATTTAAGGGGAGCAGTGGGCCCGTACTCCCAGTGCCCCACCTTAAATCCGCCAGTGCTATAATTGATGGTGCAACTATGGATTTCATCCCGATACTTAGGTAGTCTAATTCAATGGTTAGTTTTTTTCTATACAAAAAAAAAAAAAAAAAAATTCATACTTTAATGATTGGTGGGACATTGGTGGTTTCTTGTATCCTACCTTTTGTTCATTAAATATATATTTTGGTACGTATTATTGAGACTGAGAGATTTTTAATGTCCCTTGCGGTATTATATTTTTAAGTTGAATTCACTGTTGGATGGTGAAATAAGTATTTTTTATCTTTAGATTGTAATAGTTTCAAATTTTAAAATATGAACCACAATTATCATTGAGAGGTACAGATTGAGGCACCATTTGGATTGATAGAAAATGAAAAGGGAAGGAAGGGAAAGGGAGGGACTCTAGTAAAAAAAAAAAAGAAAGAAAGAAAAGGAAAGTAGAGAAAAAAAAATTACATCCATCTTGTTTGGCTAAAAAAGGAAGGAAATGAAAGGAAACACCCGGTATGTTGTTTAGATTACAGAAGGAGAAAAATAAAGAAAAACATCATGTGTTAATTATGTTTATGATTGTAATTTAACAAAATCTAATTTATAAACATATTTTATTACTTTACGCTGCTTTTAATTTTTATTTACTAAAATTCATCCTTTTATTCTCGGGAAAACCTATAAAATAATAGTATTTCAAAATGAATCAAATACATTTTATTTTGCTCTTTTTTTTAGGAAAGAGGAAATTATAACAACTACAAGATATAAAAAGAAAATTTGTAAAGTTTCAAATACTATTAAAAGAATAAAGTAGGGTTTAGGTGATTGGGTGGTGTGGAGCTAAAGTATTAGTTCCTCCCGATGCTATATAAACGTCCACAAGAAAGTTTTGAGCTGAAAAAATAAGTCAACTTGAAGTCTTGATAATTACACTTATTATAAAAATTTCTGAAATAATAAAACATAACGTAAAATGTACTTAACAATCACACCTTTTTAATACATTTTGCAGTTGCAACAAAGTTAAAAAATGTAGTAGTCATAAGCTAATATATATTAAAATAAACTTGAATTATGATAATAAACCAAAACTTGAACAAAATTATGACATTTAGCAACATGGGGATAACAAGTGCTCCATTTGAATTAACTGTTTTTGGGAATATTTTTGAAAAATTTTACTATAGCAGAGTTTTTATAGTATATATTGAGACATTTTTAGAATATATTTTGGGATATTTAAAAGTAACAGAGTTTTTAGAATATATTTTGGGATATTTTTTAAACATTAAAAAAAATTTAGACTATTTTTTAAAGTACCTTCTAGAGCACTTTTTAAAATTTTTTTTATAGAATTTGAAAAACTAATTTTTGAAAAATTGATGGATCCAAACAAAGCCAAGATTTTTTGAGAAAAATTTTCATCAATAGTAAGTAATTAGTAAACTTTGATAATTAAGAACTTTGGTAATTTGGCCACTCCGCAAAACCATATGCCCAGCACATGATCATAGATTCAGCTAGAAATTTGGCTTCCAGATCTAATTCCAACTGATTGAAAAATTTCTAACAGCATAGGGAGTGAATTAGACAAATTAAACATTTAACGTGACAATATGAGGAAAAAGCATTTTTTTTTTTTGAAGGGGTTCATTTAAATTAACCCTTAAATTAAATCTTAAACATTAAAGTAGAAATAAAATAAAATTGTCAGCTACTTTATTGATTTCAGTTTCAGCCACAAATTTTTCTACCAATAATTCTAAAATAGTCCAATTTTTTGGATGGGTTTCCTTATCCACAAAATCTCCCTCTCCTAGATTTCCCACCCACACACACTCACACACTTGACAGTACTCCCAACCCAAGCACCAAAATCGAAAAAGGTCCCAATTAACAAACCACCTAAACACCAAAAATGGACGCTCTCTTCCTTAACTCACCCGTCCCAACCCTCAAACTCTCCAGTAAACTCGCCATTTTCAGACCCACCATTTCCGTCTCCGTTTCCAAGCTTCCCATTTCCTCTTCCTTCTCAGCCTCAGCCACGCTTCAAAACCAACAACGGCAGCAAGAAGACGAAAAACAGGTCCTTCCGGCGGTGCAAGAATTCGAGGACTACAACCAAGATGAAACCTACGGGGAAGTTAACAAGATCCTGGGCAGCAGGAAAACCTCTCTCCCAAACGGGGCCCAAGTCATGGAATACTTAATTGAGTGGAAAGACGATCATACCCTCACGTGGGTCCCATCCGAATTCATAGCTAAAGACGTCATAGCCGAATTCGAGACCCCGTGGTGGACGGCGGCTAAGAAAGCCGACGAAGCAGCGCTCAAGAGCCTCATCGAAGCCGGCGACGGACGTGACGTCGATGCTGTCGACGAGGACGAAAGAACGGCTCTGTTGTTCGTGTCGGGGCTCGGCTCGGAGGATTGCGTCAAGTTGTTAGCTGGAGCCGGAGCCGACTTGGATTATCAGGATAAGAACGGCTTCACGGCTTTACATATTGCGGCTGGGTATGTGAAGCCGGGGGCCGTTAAGGTGCTGGTCGGATTGGGTGCGCATCCCGAGGAGGAAGACGATAGAGGACGGACGCCGTTGGATTTGGCGCGAGAGATTTTAAAAGTGACGCCGAGATTGCAATTTGCGAGAAGATTAGGGTTAGAGAGTGTAATTAATATTTTGGAAGGGGAAATATTCGAGTACGCGGAGGTGCAGGAGATATTGGAGAGGAGAGGGAAAGGTGATAAAGTGGAGTATTTGGTCAAATGGAAGGACGGCGAGGATAATGAGTGGGTCAAAGCTGGATTAGTGGCAGAGGATTTGATTAAAGATTTTGAGGCTGGGTTGGAATATGCTGTGGCCGAGTGTATTCTTGATAGGAGAGAATCAGCAGATGAGGGTGGGAAGAAAGAGTTTTTAGTTAAGTGGACGGATACAGATGAGCCCACGTGGGAGCCTGAGGAAAATGTGGACCCTCTTTTGATTCAAGCCTATGAGAAGATTGATCAAAATGGCAATGGAATGAGTTCATAATTCAGACTTACTAATTTCTACTCCACTTATGATCCAATCTGCTTCATTTTCTTTTGTAAGATCTAATTAGTTTTTGTCCACAAGTTTTGGGCTAGGAAATTAGTGATCAATTCAGGACAATATTGTTGTACACGATGAACATGTTATTGTACATTAATTGTTGTTGTTGAGATGAAAGTTGCTGAAACTCGAATGAATTTCTTCAATAGTCAATTTCCAAATTCCCATATGAATTTTAACTGCTTGTTGTGTCCATTTGTTTTCTTTTTCTTCTTTTTTTTTGTTGAATTTGATCAAATGCAGCAAATGGTCACCTGAAATCTTTTGTCGCATGAATTGCTATTTTTTGAAATTTTTGTAAAAAAATATACTATAATAATTTAATATATATATAAAGTAAAAAAAAAATTAGAAAATATATTCATACAAAATATAAAAAATTTTCCTTGAAAACCTACCTTCCAAACAAGGTCATAGGATGTACATGTGATTGTGTCAAAATTGAGCAAACACTAAGAGCACAGGAATCTTACAAAAGAATGCATCATTGTGATCATGGATTTCCCACTAACTAGCTACTAGTGGACCACTAGTGAAAGCATTTGCATTCAAGTCTTCTTTGCAGCATTTTACTGGCTTTGCAGGTTTTGACTTCTGAGAGTTCTAAAACAGATATAGCCAGTTTGAGGAGAAAAAAATTTTAAACATGACCAAGAGCTTAGTAGCTGTTGGCATATGGAAAGGTAAATAATGTTCCGCAATTCGTCTTCCTTTTTCTGCATTTCCCTTATTTATTGTTACATATCTTTATATAGGTTCTTTCAATTTCTAGGAACCTTGATTAATTGAGGGTTAGGTTGTATAATGGAGCACATACAATGCTTAATGTGATAGCTAATAGATTCATGACATCTTCAAAATTGTGGACACCTCGACCGGTTCGGCCAAGATTCAACTTCACATCGACATATCCTATGTATCTGAGGTTAACATAAGTTTCGACTTATTGACATTTAGTTGATATTTGACATGATTGATGTGAGTCAACACATAGTGTAGATCTATTTTTGGTACTACTGCTCTACTCTACTCTATGAGATTAGACTACACAACTAGACCTCATCATCTAGTCCCCTATTTCCACTAATATAAATACTAGTCATTTGTTAAATTACAAGACATGCACTCTAGCCTATCCAAGCTTATACAAGCCAAATACATATCTGACTTAGGTATTGGAGTGATCTCAAGGCGAAAGCCCCGACCTCCATTTTCCAGCGTTGTAGGTGAGCTTTTATCGCACACCGGTTCGGCTCGGCCTCGCGGAACCTCGGTTGCACAAAAACGACGTACAGCTGAGACATTGCTTATGTACTACCAAACTGTGATTGTTTTGTTGGCTATTATATGTTTCTTTTGCCCTTTATGATGGGTGCTGAGAATGCTTACCTCGATCATCGTCAAGGCCGAGATCATCTCACTTCGTCCGTCAAACCATCGGCTGATTGAAGCGAGCATTTGTACTCTCATCAAGTTGGGGAAAGACCGAACTCCTCGCAAGTTGGATATGGTCAAAGCTGGCATCATTGATAGTTGTCTTGTGCTACTCCCTACTGCACCTAGTACCCTGTGCTCAACAATAGCAGAACTTTTCCGTATACTGACAAATAGTAGTGCAATTTCAAAAAGCTCAGCTGCCGCAAAAATTGTAGAACCTCTGTTCTTGTTGTTGCTTCGGGCAGACTTCAACCTTTGGGGACAACACAATGCGCTGCAAGCACTGGTTAATATAATAGAGAAGCCGCAAAGCCTTGCAACCTTAAAACTTACCCCCAGCCAAATCATCGAGCCTCTGATTACATTTCTGGAATCCCCATCTCAAGCTATCCAGCAGCTTGGGACAGAATTGCTCTCCCATCTGCTTGAACAAGAGCATTTTAAGCAAGATATAACAACAAAAAATGCTATTGTGCCCCTTGTACAACTTGCAGGGATCGGAATATTAAGCTTGCAGCAAACTGCAATAAAGGCCTTGGAAAGTATCTCTTTAAGCTGGCCAGAGGCTGTTGCTGATGCTGGTGGTATTTTTGAGCTTGCGAGGGTTATTATTCAAGATGAACCCGAACCATCTGACACATTACTGGAATCAGCAGCTCTGGTTCTCTCTAATGTTCTGCGCTCTAATCCAGACTATTACTTCAAAGTTCCACTGGTGGTTCTTGTGAAAATGTTGCACTCGGTACAAGAGGGCACAGTTAAACTTGCTCTTGATGCACTGATTGTTCAAGAAAAGACTGATGCTGCAAGTGCTGAACTGATGGTCGAAGCTGGTGCTGTAGATCCTCTACTAGATCTGTTAAGATCTCATCAATGTGAAGAAGCCTCAGGAAAACTGATTGAAGCTTTATTTAATAATGCACGAGTACGAGAGATGAAGGTATCTAAATACGCTATAGCACCCCTAGCACAGTATTTACTGGATCCACAAACTCGGTCACAGTCTGGTAGGCTTCTTGCAGCTCTTGCTCTTGGTGATCTCTCCCAGCATGAAGGACTTGCCAGAGCCAGTAGTTCTGTATCAGCCTGTCAAGCACTAATAAGCTTGCTTGAGGATCAACCAACAGAAGAGATGATTATGGTGGCGATTTGTGCATTACAAAACTTTGTCATGCATAGTCGTACCAATAGAAGAGCTGTTGCTGAAGCAGGAGGTATATTGGTAATTCAGGAAATGCTATTGTCTGCAAATTCAGACATTGCAGTGCAGGCAGCTCTGCTGATCAAGTTTTTATTTTCAAATCATACACTCCAGGAATATGTATCAAATGACCTTATTAGGTCATTGACAGGTGACGTCTGTTCTTTTTCTGTTCTAAAAAACCTAGTCCTCTTCCAATATGTCTTCATGATTGATTTTCCTAAATCTAGCTTCAAAAAAAACTTTCTGGGTTGCACTAGGTTCAATCACTTGAAAAACTAGTATTGCAGTTATTCAATTAAGAAACCAGTGGTGACTTGTCAGTTTGACTTGGGAGCAAGAGATGATTTAAAAAGATGACACAAGATCTGGAGTTTTTTTAAGTTTTATAAGTGAACCTTGTTGTTTGAATATGAATCTGCTTTGACTGGCATCTTTTACTTTAAAAGTCCTGGTCTCTTGAAACACTGAATCTTTTTTTGCCTCAAATTTTTTTCATGTATCTGGCTGAAATTAATATCTACTACATGTCAATATGCAGCTGCATTGGAGAAAGAACTGTGGGCTAGTGCAAGTACTAATGAAGAGGTTTTAAGGACCATGCATGTCATATTCACCAACTTCCCAAAGCTCCATATTTCTGAAGCAGCTACACTTAGTATTCCTCATTTGGTAGCAGCATTAAAATCTGATAATGAGGCTGCACAAGATTCTGCTCTAAACACCTTGTGTTTGCTGAAACATTCCTGGTCAACCATGCCAATAGATGTCTCAAAATCCCAAGCAATCATTGCTGCAGAAGCGATACCAATCCTGCAAAGTCTCATGAAAACTTGCCCGCCAAGTTTCCATGATAGAGCTGATAGCCTGTTGCATAGATTGCCAGGTTGTTTAACTGTTACTATTAACCGTGCAAAAAACCTAAAGCAAGTCATGGGAGGTACAAATGCCTTTTGTCGATTAACCATTGGTAATGGTCCTGCAAGGCAAACAAAGGTAACAAGTTTTTCTTTAATAGGTTTGATTAAAAAGGAATAGCTGGCTTTCTGACATATCTTCGAATCCTTATTTTCTGTTGTATGTGATACAGGGGATTATTTAATTGTCTTTTCTTTTTCAATCAAACGAGAGTACTATATAGCTTGCAATAGCTTTCTGAGTTTAATCATGAGTTGTTACTTATGCTGTATGATTCTTTTGTAAATTTCATAGATTAATTTATGCACAGAGTTTTATGACCCTTGTCATGTTATGGGTAATACAGCAATTTTATTGTTTTTATGGGCATAGCAGGGTTTCTTAGTATTTTAGGAATTTTACATAACATCTGTATACAAAAATGCAATTTATAGGAATATAAATTATTGATAAACTTTAAAGGGGTTAAACATATGTCCACATACCACTTTTATTTGCATTCAGCTGTCAGTGATTTATAAAATGCCAAATAGCAAAATGTTTTAGTTCTTCTTACGATGAGTGAGCTATCATTTGTCCTAATGGTGTTACTATTGGTATTTCAGGTTGTGAGCCACAACATGTGTCCAGAATGGAAAGAAAGTTTTACCTGGGCCTTTGATATACCACCGAAGGGCCAGAAGTTGCACATAATATGCAAAAGCAAAAGTGCATTTGGAAAGGTAATTGTCTTCAGTTCTGATTCATATCTAAAATTGTGCATCCCACGTAAGCTGGATGCTCCTCTGTATGGCTTTGTAATAAACAAATCTTAGAAAATAAAAAAGAGCACTTGTAAAGAATAAGAAAGGTGACAGATAATGCAATGACTGCATGATATTTGCTTGGAATGGACAGTAACTAATTTTCACTTGAAAAGGGCAGTGAGAGTTAATTTCTGAGGCAAACTTCCATACTTCTTGCAGTTGTGCTGCAGTTACCCATTTGAAATGTGCTATAGCTGCCAGCAGATTGTAATCAGCCTTTTAGACACAATCCTTTCTTTTAATTGTGTTGTGATGGTTTTTGATATGAATATTGTGTGTATTTCTCAGACAACTCTAGGGAGGGTGACAATCCAAATTGACAAAGTTGTGAGTGAAGGGACATACAGTGGTGAATTCAGCCTGAGACATGATAGCAACAAAGATGGCTCCTCGCGAACAATTGAAATTGAGATTACTTGGTCGAATAGGTTATCAGATGAAACTGTGTGAAAGAAGTTAAATCATCCTCACATGACTAAACACAAAATAGCTCCTGAAAAGCTTTTCAACCATGTTTTGGAGAAACTGCTATATTGCAACCTTTCATGATGCAAATGGATGTTCGCTGGTCAGTAACTGAGTATGCATATTGGCAGAATGATCACTTTGGTAGCTCTGGTAAATTTCTGACCTTGAAAAATGCAAATGGTTGAAATATTTTTAGAGGCAAAGAAAACGGAGAGACTTTATTATGTTGGGGTGGAGGGAGAGAGAGAGAAGGGGGGGGGGGGGTGGAGGCGAAATCATCGCTGGATATTGCAGTAAGTTTTGTTGTACAGTTAACCCTGTAAATGCTGCTATATGTATGTTCACAGAAGAATAGCATAATTGCAAGGGGAATGAACTTTGACCTCAACAGCTCTTTTTCATGGCCAAAGGGGTCGCAGCTGTTTGCTTCACTTTTGTATACTCCAAGATATGTTTCCAATTAAAAGCAGCAGTAGTTGCAAATGTAATTATGCAAGAAATGAGGTGTCAAATTTCTATACCACCTGTATATGGTCTCCAGTTTGTTCTAAACTGCATTATTTTCTCTTCAAGGCTAATGTTGTGTCATGAACTCTCTTAGATGGTTTTTCAAAAAAAAAAAAACTCTCTTACATGCTAATGTTGTTGAAGTCTTTCTTTTGGGTTCTAACCTTAGCCTGATAAAAACTCTGAGGAAGGTCATTTCGATCAAGATACAAGTGTAGCACTGATTTTGCACTTTTTTTAAAATTATTTTTCTTAATCTCATACTCCTCTCAGAACCAGATCAAGCTAACAAAAGTGATAGAGGCCTAATAATAATTTTAAAAAATGATAAGAGGCCTAACGATAATGACCAACCCTGGATTATTTGCTCAACATTCAAGTAGAAAGTTTGACTTGGCTAACTAATTGCGATAGCAGTACATCTAATTTAGCATACACTCCATTTTTGGTTTAAAACTAAGAACATAAAAGCAAGTAGTTTGAACTTCGTAGTAGTTATGTGCCAGTGACAAGGGGTTAGTATTTCGAAATATTTCGATGTTCAGGTGATGAAATCGGTTCTATTCTCAACCAATAGAAACAAGAAAAAAGAAACTATTTAGGGTCTGCCAGCTGATGGTATATGACGCATTTTTTAAGAAGAAACAGAAATTGGTATTCAAGGCATCGTCATCCATTCCCCATTAAAATTGTGCTGGAATCAGTATAAGAGACGTTGAATGCACCACTAAATGGTTCTGGATTGCATGGTCTAAGAAAAGCATAATTCACGTACTTGCATTACAGATACACGAGAACCAGACGAGCAATTGTAGCACCTGAAAGACATTCTATGAGATGAAAATTTCCTTCATTGCAAATATCCAAGGAGGAAGCTTAACTATATATCCCTGACTATACATGTTCATTGCATTCAGCGCCTATGCAACAAAATCACAAGAAGCAGTTGAGGTTTAGCCTCACTTGGATGCAGAATTGGAGGGTGTGATGCACAAGATATCTATTTTGCAGCGGCAACCACAGCAGATCGTGCTTGAGCAAAAGCAGATATAAGTGATCCAAGCTGCAGTTTATCATTACAGCCAAAGCTCAACCTGTACCTGCACAATGAACGAAAATGCAATTTGAGTAACAATATTTGCATCAGTTCAACAGCCACGGTCAATCCATCAAAAGATTCAGTAAAAGAGGCTGAATACATAATCTGTTCTCGAGAATGAGATGACCCACTTAATGTGAAGCCCATTTTCTATTTTTTTGACTCCCAGAAATCATGGCAAGGATGTTTGCCTGGTAAGATAGCAGGGCACAACAGTGCCAATTTAAGCAGTCTACTTCAAGCCAGGTCTCCAGCCCACTCAAGGAATTTGTTATAAAGCCACATCATGCCTATCCTTGGTGACAGACACTACCTGCTAGTCGCATCTGAAATCTCTGTCCTACCCTCCCCACCACCATCTCTTTTGTAAGATAAAAGCTAGGATATAATAGTTCAAAGGATGGGGAAAGTTCAATGTTTGAAGAAGACCGTAGTCTAGAGCATCAAAAGACCATTTGAAGAAATAACCAAAATAATAGATAGTGATGCATCTATGTTAATAAAATTTCTATTTCAATGTCTAAACCAAAATAGCATGAATTGATTCTGCAAGACAAGGTTGCTTAAAGACATACTACAACAAAAGTCAAAGGCAAGCAGCATAGAAACCAATTAATATTTGCTGCTATTGTACCTAGGTAGCATCCAAGACACTTCTAACATAGCTTAGGACGATTCATTCATTCCGAAGTTGCATTAAGACTACTCAACCAATGAACTTCATCTGCAAGTGGATATAGTCTAGTTTGAAGTTATATTGTATGGTAAGATACTTTGAACCCTATCAATTGATCAGCAGAACTTGTTTTCTCAACAATTTATGCCTTGAACTTTCTAAGAGAGATTTCCAGTCTTAAATTGGGGGCTAATATACCAGTAAAATCAGTATTCTAACACCGAGTACCACCAACCTATTCCTTCCTAGCTTAGCTTTTGGCAAATACAGTATCCTGATTGTTTAGCTTTCTCTTTTCTTATTATTTGTTTAATTTTTCCACACGGCTCAAATTTTAGGTAAAAGAATGCACATTATTGACGTTGAATGAGTACCAGTTTAGGATCATTTAACTCTAGTTTTGTGCTTTCTTCAGAAATTAGCATGTGATTGCTTCAAGGACCAGAAGAAACTGAAGTCGTGAACTTGAAATTTATTTTTATTGGGACTTGAAACATGAAGTTGCTAATTCACGCAGGACTCATGAGATGAAGACTATTTAGCAAATCGTTTACGTAAGGAAACCCACAGCACCAAGTTGTATAATCTAGAAAATGCGGTGTACATTCACAGAACTGAAACAGAGTTGATACATACTCAATGTCAGCCATTTGATTTATCAGCTGAACTCGAACATCCGATGGCAACCTGATCCTAAAAACAAACCTGGAAACCAAGCCTTAACGTTAGCGAAGGAAATTTACTATTAGGTGGACATCTGAGAATACAAGTAATGACATGGTTAGTACTGACATGGTTACTTCTCTTATAATATCCACAAGGGCCAAGCCCTTTCTCGTCTTGATCTCAGAAATTTCTGGACACAGTTAAGTGTCACAAACACAGGAAAAGAATTCATTTGAAAGGAAAAAGTAATTGATAAAGCAAATTGACTTCACACAAAGACAGAAGGATACTCCTCCAGCTAACTGCAAATGGCTCATTCAGGAGCCAGTGTGAAATCTGCTCGATATCTCTAGGCAACGGATTCCCAGTGCATAAGTACACAGCTTCTTCAGTTATTTGCTGGGAAGCCATATGCGTTGACTGCACGGACCAGGAAACTTAACAGAAATGTGACTTTGAAAAAAATTTACATGCCATTAATTTAGAGAACAACTCTTGCAAGTCAATAATAAGAGAAATCAAAATTATCCACCTAGTTTAAGAATGCATCAGGCACAAGTTTAGATTAGATTATGTTATTGCAAAGAAACTACTTAAAACAGATCCACTACAGAGGCACATAGAGCTGATGGTGCCCACTGCTATTTCTATATGTCTAGCAGCAAATGAAACTAATAATTGTTTGTGCAGTCATTGAGTTGAACAAGCATTATTGAATGTCACATGATCTCTAGTTTAATATAACTTCTGACTTATAATTTGGTATTTGAATAAGACATGACCAGGTAGTTCTTGCATTGGGAAGTGAAGAATCATCATGCATGACCTAACAGAGCACACAAGAATCAAAGAGAAATATAGTTGATTTCGACTTTGATAAAAAAACTTTACTGTCCAACTGAAGTTTTTTATTTCATATTTTTTTAACCCACAAGCTGAAGCTTTTGAACAAGAAAATGTGCAAAAAAGAGGAATTGCAATGCAAATTTCATAAGCAAAAGGAAACACAGTAGGCAATAGCTGAAATAAGCTGTTCCTCAATTCTTTTGTGGCAAAACATTGATTTTTTTTTTTCATTTTTTAATTTCTGGCAAGATTTGAATTTTACAACCTACAATTCAGATCTGTGTGTCTGAGGAAATGAAACAACTGAATTATTGAAAGGTAACAAGAACCTGCAAAATATTCAAAGCCTTTCTCATATCTCCATTGCAAAGCCGTACAAGAGCCTTCAGGCCACTGTCAGTTACATCAAGCCTGAAACAGGGAACTCCTTATCTTAGAAAGCTAAAGCAAAAGTAATTCCAGTAATTAAAAACTGAAATGGCATTCAACACCCTTTTTTTGTTACTTACTATCACCCTTTCACAACATTAATGTTTCTCAAAAACCAAAAAAAAAAAAATCTCTCTGGAGTAAAAAGAGAAATTTGCACTCTCTATTCCAAGCTAGTTAGACAGCACAAGATAACAAATCTGCAGAATTTGTGGAGCATGTCTGGCTGACACCTTGAAATTAATCTGCTGATGTTAACTGGTCTAATTGTAGGATACAACAAATATTAAAATTGCATCCATTTACTCTCAGTATGTTGCATCTTTCAAAGTCCAGAGCACTTCAAGATAGCCTTAAAACTCAAACATTTTTGACAAAATAAACATAAAAATAAATGCACAGCACCATGGTATGTCAACAAACAGAGAAAGGCTTTTCAGGACTTAAACTAATTGCTGTTGCCTTGGCATCAATTCACGCCATTTGGACACCACCAACCACAATGTCTACATACTATTATGATCCATTCTATCTACATGAAAACCAGTATGCACAAATTATATCAACTTGTGACTGTCAATTAGTGAGACAACATACAATTCTGCATTGGTATGTTCATACAAATGGCAAAGGCTGTCAAGTTGCCAACATAGCAAAAGAATGTATGGATTTCCTTATAGTCATTAATCATCATTATGACTTTTCAAAAAAAAAAAATCTTCCATTTTTTAATTTCCTGCTTTTAAGTACACAAATATGAAAGTTTTGCGGCATTAGCAGCACCTAGAGAGGCTAGGTCTATCCTGCTTTACCTCTCCAGGTACATGCTCTTATTTGTGATAGGACCAGCAGTTGGTTGGAACTTATCATTCTTACTAATCTAAAGGACATGACCTGCCATTGACAGTTGGTCCAAAGGGATCTCCATGGACTCAGAAATATAACTTCGCAACTTCCAGTTATCTGAAGGAAAACAGTAGTATAACAGCCACAAATAAAGAACTATGAATAAGATAACTTAATAGGCTTTCTTCATGTTCAAAATTGAGTGAAAAGATTAGAGAATCAAGGGCATAAAGAGAAGCAGGCAACAAAGAGCAACAGAGAAAACACGTGCTGAAGGTAGACAGTATGACACTAGAGAGTGACTGACCAAGATAGGTTAGAGACCCATGAAAAAGACTCGTTCACATTATCAGTAGCAAAAATGTAATACCCTGTTGGTGCAAAGTAGAACATTGACTAGGAGAACACAGAAGGGAAAAAATGTGAGAAAAGTGTGAAGAACCTGAAGAAATGTGGCAAGAATGAAATGTAAGTCTTGTGAGATGGCAAACTATGTGAGTAATTATTCCATAATATACATTATTAAAATCCTTCTCCATACTTTCCATTAGAAAGTAAGGTAATTTCTTATCAATTTATTATTAAATATATCTACATTGTGCACAGCAAGTGCTCCAACCATTTCTTGTACAATAGGAAGTTAAACAGAAAATCACTACTAAAACTACTCGTACAGGTGCAAAAGGCACAAACCAATCATATTGCCATCACTTAGACATGAAAGTTAAAGACAACCAATCACCCGTTACACAAGTAGAAGATAGTAACACACAGGTACTAGTAGACAAGTACTTGAAAGACCATTAAAGATGCCAAAGTAAACACTACACCAGAATAGGGGGCAAGAAAGAAATATCCAAGTCTGCACATGCATAAAATTACCTTGAACAATTTTATACTCACCCTTCAGCCTTAATAACATGGTTAAGCCGCTCACTGACATGATAAGTTTCAAGTGGAGCAAAGCGGAATCGTGTACATCTCGATTGAACTGCTGGAATAATCTTGTTGACGTGATTACAGATTAAGGCAAATCTGGTGTTTTTGGTATATTTCTCAATCACTGTTGAAAAAACAAGCACGGATGTTAAGACCCAAAGAATCAAATGAAAAATAATGTACAATCGATAGCTTCTTGCCTCGACGAAGAGCAAATTGCGCATCTTTTGTCATGGCATCAGCCTCATCCAACAGCACCAATTTCACAGAAAACTTCACACTGCAAAAGAGAAGTGATTGGGTATATTATAGCTCCTCTAGAGATTAAGAAGTGTACACACTATTTCCATGGTTTATTAACATGCATGGATCAAATTTAGGATTTGACTACCAAAGACATGTTGATTTTCAACTTAGACTAGTAAGAAGTTTAATCTGGAATCCAACTGCAAATCATGACAAGTGCAGCTGTAGGAGTATGAGATGTAAATGCAGAAAACTGAGGATTTGCAATGAGTCAGGCAAAGAGAAGTACAGCCTGCATTAATAGTCTCATGATACGCAAATGAAAGAGCTTCAATTGAAAACAAAAATTGGGCCTTTTGAAGCAAGGACACCTTCTATCACAGTATAGGCTATTTAAACTTGACCAAGATTACTACCACGTGTGAAAATTTGACCCTTTATTTTCTTGGCACAGACAAGAGCGTTTCGATCAGGCTATACAACTCGCAATAATGCAAATATTCTCAAACAATTCAACCCAGAAATTTTGATGTTTCTGAACTTTCACGTAGACTACATATAAACATTAACATGTACAAAAGAATATATATAGATACACAAGCCTACCCAAAAGAGATGCTTTGAGTGCTAGCAAAGTCCTGAATCTGTTGCCTCACCACATCAATCCCTCGATCATCCGATGCATTAAGCTCCAAAACCATATTATGCATTTGTGACCCATAAAGCTTCCGAGCCAGGGCCAGAACAGTTGATGTCTTTCCAGTCCCAGGTGGCCCATAAAGCAGCAAATGTGGTAATCTATTAGTACTAGCAAGCTTGTCGACTGTTTCACGAAACACCCATAAAAATCCATTCTTTTGATAATAGGTCACCTCTACCCATATAAAAACAAGTGCAGGAAAGCAAAAACAAAACTTTTGAAGCAAAATGAGAAATTGTTGGCGGAGTTCTTTTCAACTGCAAGAGTAGAAATAGCATCCTAAATCACACTCAAATACCCAATTGTTTAAACTTTGAAGTGTCCACCACCTAAATTTAAGCAAATCACAGTAATCAAAGCCTACACTCTTTCATACATAGCGAGATATCACACACTAGTCATATGCCCATAAACTGTTCGATGAAATGCTACAAAGAAGCTAATATCTGGATAAAAAAAAAAGAAAAAACAAGAGAAAGGGCAGCAAAAATTATAAAAATCCTCAATGGTTCTTTTTCTCCAAAATTTTCTCGTTAAGTAGAGAAAAAGAATTTGATAATGGAAAGTGAATCTTAATCTCACTGGTGTCAACTATATCGCGATGAGCGGCGACGTCAGCAAGGGATTGAGGGCGGTACTTTTCGACCCAAGGTGTGGCTTTTGGGCCAGTGCCAGTGGAGACGATAACGTTCTTGCCCTTGTTTTTCACCGTGGTGGTGACAATAGCGGCGGTGTTGGTGTTGTTCTGGTCATCGTCGATTTCCATGAAGGAGATTTCCTCTGCCATTGTTTGGAGCTCTGAAAATTTAGAACTATCTTCTCACTTTACCATTGTCTTGAAAGAATATATTGTGGTCTTTTATTTACGTATTGGCGCCAAATCCCAACCTTTTTTTCCCATTTTTTTTTTAAATTAAAGTTGGGTAAAAAGTCCCAAACATCCTCCAACTTTTATCCAAGTAAAGTTTTAGTTCTCCAACAATTAAAAGAAAAGTTTTGGTCCTCAATCTAACAAAAGAGCATAGTCGTGGCCTTTTCCGTCAAGTCAAGTAGTTGAGATCGACGGAAAGCATCATCACATGAGACACATGACCGAATATCAAGGGCATTATAGTTTGTGCACGAGTGTTTACTAAATAAAAATAGTTTGACCATGAAAAATCGCACAATGGGACCTCATTGCTCATTCCTATCAATATAAAATTACTCATCCCATTTAATGAGGGGAGATTAAAGAAGAACTTGCTATTCTTTTCTCCGGAACAAAAATAAAAGTTTCTTGAGTGCTCTCCTGCTTTCCTTAGGAAGTATAATCAGTTTAAATTAAGGATACAGAAAACCTTAGTACCCTATTGTTGTAATGAAATTCATGAGTGAACAAGCCCCAGACCTTGGTAATTGACACAAGTTTTGACAGTGGAATTCCTATACAGACCCCTCTAATCCCTGCGATTGCGAATGCTGATACGATTGTAACCTATAATCAAACGAACTAGCAAATCCTAGGAAGGTAGTTGGTGCCACAATCAAGAGTAATGTCTTGATTGATAAATCGGATGAACACTCAAAAAGATTCTAAAGTGTTCAAGGGTACTCAAAGAGCCAAAGAGAGTTTTCTCTCTTGATAATTTTTTGGAATAAATTTCGTATCTATCATTGAAAAGAAACAAAGCTTTTATAAGTCTTTTACATATTGAAATTCTAATTAAACTTGGAAAGACTCACGACCCTACTTATCCCTAAGCAAGCCGAACATGATAGGCCTTATAATGGACGAATCTAAGCTTATATAGCTGATCCATTTGCTACTTTCTAATGACTAAAAACCTGATATGTTTGGATACCCCAAATTTGGATAATTTGGTTGGAAAAACAAAATCTATGATTTGGGTTTCTGACAACATGTGCCGAATTGAATTTTGAGAATCATGAGCAATTATGGCTTTCGTATACCTTCTGGTGGATAAGAAATGTCCTTAACAGCTGCGGGTCCCACACTTTGACCCACCACCCATCTCATTTGCCTTCACATGTTGGATATATTGGCCGGCACATTGAGATTTGGGATTAGAATTCGAGGACTACAACCAAGATGAAACCTACGGGGAAGTTAACAAGATCCTGGGCAGCAGGAAAACTTCTCTCCCAAACGGGGCCCAAGTCATGGAATACTTAATTGAGTGGAAAGACGATCATACCCCCACGTGGGTCCCATCCGAATTCATAGCTAAAGACGTCATAGCCGAATTCGAGACCCCGTGGTGGACGGCGGCTAAGAAAGCCGACGAAGCAGCGCTCAAGAGCCTCATCGAAGCCGGCGACAGACGTGACGTCGATGCTGTCGACGAGGACGAAAGAACGGCTCTGTTGTTCGTGTCGGGGCTCGGCTCGGAGGATTGCGTCAAGTTGTTAGCTGGAGCCGGAGCCGACTTGGATTATCAGGATAAGAACGGCTTCACGGCTTTACATATTGCGGCTGGGTATGTGAAGCCGGGGGCCGTTAAGGTGCTGGTCGGATTGGGTGCGCATCCCGAGGAGGAAGACGATAGAGGACGGACGCCGTTGGATTTGGCGCGAGAGATTTTAAAAGTGACGCCGAGATTGCAATTTGCGAGAAGATTAGGGTTAGAGAGTGTAATTAATATTTTGGAAGGGGAAATATTCGAGTACGCGGAGGTGCAGGAGATATTGGAGAGGAGAGGGAAAGGTGATAAAGTGGAGTATTTGGTCAAATGGAAGGACGGCGAGGATAATGAGTGGGTCAAAGCTGGATTAGTGGCAGAGGATTTGATTAAAGATTTTGAGGCTGGGTTGGAATATGCTGTGGCCGAGTGTATTCTTGATAGGAGAGAATCAGCAGATGAGGGTGGGAAGAAAGAGTTTTTAGTTAAGTGGACGGATACAGATGAGCCCACGTGGGAGCCTGAGGAAAATGTGGACCCTCTTTTGATTCAAGCCTATGAGAAGATTGATCAAAATGGCAATGGAATGAGTTCATAATTCAGACTTACTAATTTCTACTCCACTTATGATCCAATCTGCTTCATTTTCTTTTGTAAGATCTAATTAGTTTTTGTCCACAAGTTTTGGGCTAGGAAATTAGTGATCAATTCAGGACAATATTGTTGTACACGATGAACATGTTATTGTACATTAATTGTTGTTGTTGAGATGAAAGTTGCTGAAACTCGAATGAATTTCTTCAATAGTCAATTTCCAAATTCCCATATGAATTTTAACTGCTTGTTGTGTCCATTTGTTTTCTTTTTCTTCTTTTTTTTTGTTGAATTTGATCAAATGCAGCAAATGGTCACCTGAAATCTTTTGTCGCTTGAATTGCTATTTTTTGAAATTTTTGTAAAAAAATATACTATAATAATTTAATATATATATATATAGTAAAAAAAAATTAGAAAATATATTCATACAAAATATAAAAAATTTTCCTTGAAAACCTACCTTCCAAACAAGGTCATAGGATGTACATGTGATTGTGTCAAAATTGAGCAAACACTAAGAGCACAGGAATCTTACAAAAGAATGCATCATTGTGATCATGGATTTCCCACTAACTAGCTACTAGTGGACCACTAGTGAAAGCATTTGCATTCAAGTCTTCTTTGCAGCATTTTACTGGCTTTGCAGGTTTTGACTTCTGAGAGTTCTAAAACAGATATAGCCAGTTTGAGGAGAAGAAAATTTTAAACATGACCAAGAGCTTAATAGCTGTTGGCATATGGAAAGGTAAATAATGTTCCGCAATTCGTCTTCCTTTTTCTGCATTTCCCTTATTTATTGTTACATATCTTTATATAGGTTCTTTCAATTTCTAGGAACCTTGATTAATTGAGGGTTAGGTTGTATAATGGAGCACATACAATGCTTAATGTGATAGCTAATAGATTCATGACATCTTCAAAATTGTGGACACCTCGACCGGTTCGGCCAAGATTCAACTTCACATCGACATATCCTATGTATCTGAGGTTAACATAAGTTTCGACTTATTGACATTTAGTTGATATTTGACATGATTGATGTGATAATTAGTCAACACATAGTGTAGATCTATTTTTGGTACTACTGCTCTACTCTACTCTATGAGATTAGACTACACAACTAGACCTCATCATCTAGTCCCCTATTTCCACTAATATAAATACTAGTCATTTGTTAAATTACAAGACATGCACTCTAGCCTATCCAAGCTTATACAAGCCAAATACATATCTGACTTAGGTATTGGAGTGATCTCAGGGCGAAAGCCCTGACCTCCATTTTCCAGCGTTGTAGGTGAGCTTTTATCGCACACCGGTTCGGCTCGGCCTCGCGGAACCTCGGTTGCACAAAAACGACGTGCAACTGAGACATTGCTTATGTACTACCAAACTGTGGTTGTTTTGTTGGCTATTATATGTTTCTTTTGCCCTTTATGATGGGTGCTGAGAATGCTTACCTCGACCATCGTCAAGGCCGAGGTCATCTCACTTCGTCCGTCATACAGGTCGTGATGATGTCTCTTAGACATGACCCCTGGGTCCGGCCAGATCTCTGGTCTACTGCATGGATGACCTCTGTACCTTAGGCATTTCACTTCAACTGCACGCTGATGATATCAACCTACCTGACACAATACAGAACCAGTGCTTTATCTGAAAAGCACCTGATGCTCTTAATGGCTACTGCAGAGGACTCCTCGTCAGCATGTCCAGACTGTTACAGTGTCAGAGTCAGACCTCCTGGTGTGGGACAGAGCCGTAATGGGCAGGACGTGGGTCCTACTAGCATAAGCCCACCGTCATGTCCTCCACTCCTGCCCTATAAATACCTCCCATTCACTTCCAACAAGTAAGCATACTGTTTATTCATACCCGCTCTTATTTTCTTGTTCTCTCAATATACTGACTTGATCGTCGGAGTGATCCTAGGGGAGAAGCCCTGCCATTCACTTCGAACAAGCGAATTCATCCCACCTCACTTGAGAGAGGACTGATTCAGGTCGGTTCTGCTACCCACTAGAAATTATCTCTTCAATTGGTGCCGTCTGTGGGAATGAAATTACTGCTAAATGAGACCTACGCGCTCCAGAAGCAGGAGAGTTCCCTCAACCGGGGCTGAGCAAGTCTCAGCTGCTCAACAAGATCGCGTCTTAGAGGAACAAGGGTCCTCGAGAACCCAACCCGCAAACGAAGACGCCATCGCTAGGATGGCCGAGTTTGTAGCAGACAATCCCAATATTTTTGAAAAACTAGGGAGGTACTTCAAGAGGTAGGGAAAAAAGAAGGCTGAATCCTCCAAGAGGAGATCGACGAAATCACTTGAGGTGCCCTCAAGTGAGGACTCTGACGATGGGCATCTCTCCCGGAGTACCTTAAGGCGCGCCTCTTCCAAGGTGACCTCCAAAATTGCCTCTTTTTCCTTGGCGTTTTCCCGGGGTTTACTGGGAAGATGAGTTGAGGACGCACCTCGGCGCCCTGAGGGGCTAGCAGCCGACTACATGAGGGTTTCGCCCTTTACTGATGATATCAATGGGGAGCGAGTTCTCCCTAATTTTAAACTTCCGGTACTGCAGCCCTATGCTAGACGAGGTGACCATGAGAATCACCTCCGCGCCTTTATCTTGACATTCCGCCTCTGCTGCGTCCCCAACGCCGTGATTTGCCAAACCTTCCCCATCTTCCTGCAAGGGACCGCCCGAAAGTGGTTCTGGAGCTTGGAACAAAGGAGCATTTTCTCACTGGACGAGTTGGTGGACAGGATTATTCACCGCTTTGTATCGTCTCGCCCAGTCATGAAAATTTCAGCCTACCTCTTGAACCTACAGCATGTTCCTGAGGAGTCACTGCGCTCATATATGTAGAGGTTCACTGAGAAAAATGTGCAGATACCTGATCAAAATGAGCAGGTAACCATAGATGCCTTCACCAACGAGTTGATCGCAGGAATCTTCCACACCGAGATACATCGGGATTACCCCTGTTCATTTCGAAAATTCTGGGAACGGGTAGACCGAGGAATCAGAAGTAAGAACCTAAACTGCATGAAGCGGAAAGCCCAAGCAGCCCATGTTGGGCAAGAGTCCCGAAGGAAGAAAGAAATCGGCCTAGCCGAACAGGTCCCCACCTCGTCGAATCCTTTCCGAGATTGTCGGAGCATTTTCGATAGGATTGTGAAGGGGAGGTCGTCCATCTTGGACGCTGAGCTAACTCCCCTCAACTCCAGTCGGTCTCACATTCTGGCCGTAATGAGACAAAACCACCTCGATCGAGTCCCTCCTGAGATCTTGGGTAGGAGAGAGAAGAGGAACCCCAACCTCTACTGTGCCTACCACCGGGATGTGGGGCACGAGACCGAGAACTGCAATGACTTGAAGAAAGAAATTGAAAATTTGATCAGACAGGGATACTTGAAGTAATTCGTCCGCAAGGATGGGAGCTTCAACCGAAGTGCCTCCCACCGAGATAACCGAGACCTCCGCCGAGAGGACAGGCGAGGCACAAAGAGTCATTGTTGTGGGCCCGAGGACCATAGGGAGGACCAGCGACCTTCACGAGACGGGTTCCCAGGCTACGACCCTAACATCGCGGGGGTCATCAATACATCGGGTGGTCCGACGGGAGGAGACAACCAGAACTCCCGCAAACGGACCTACCGTCAAGCCGGTCTGGAGGCTGCCGAGCCGAGTTCCAAGCTATCCGAGGTGATCACTTATGGTCCCAGCGATCTTGTTCCTACCGCCTCCAGCAACCACGAATCCCTCGTGATTGAAATTCTCATCAATAATTACATAGTCAAGAAGGTCTATGTCGATCCCGACAGATCGGTAGACGTCTTGTACTACCAAACCTTCGAAAGGTTGAAACTGACCAGAGAGCAGCTCACTCCTGTCAGAACCCCTCTCGTTGGATTCGGGGGACATGTGGTCTACCCAAAAGGGATGGTGTCCCTGATGGTGATTGTTGGCCATTACCCCCACTGTCAAACTATACCCGTTAGCTTTGCGATCGTCAAAGCAGATTCTCCCTACAACATGTTGATAGGTCGTCCCGCGCTCAACGTCTTGAAAGTTGTGTACTCTACCTACCACCTGAGTTTTAAGTTTTCGCCACCTGCGGGGGTGGCTGAAGTGAGCAGCGATGTGAACGCGGCCAAAGAATGCTACCTCGTCACCATCCAAACTGTTGTCACTCCCCGACCTGAGTCAAGAGTTGAAAGGAAGAGGCCAACTGTCCTTTCCATAGACAGCATCGATTCTCAGAAAATCGAGAAGCCTGGCAGGCTTAAGCCCGGGAACGAGGTGGAGGTGGTGATTTTGGATGAGGTGAGACCTGACCAGATGATCCCAGTGGGGACGAGTCTCCTCTCGCCCCTCAAAGAAGAAATGATCAACCTGATAAAAGACCATCAAGACGTCTTCGCGTGGTCTACTGATAAAGTGGTCGGGGTGTCCTCCGAACTCATGGTTCACTAGCTTAACGTCAATCCACAGGCCCGTCCTGTTAGACGAAAACGTAGGCACTTCGGCCCTGAGCGCAGCAGAGTTATATCCGAAGAGGTCGACAAACTCTTACTCACCAGGACGATCCACAAAATCTAGTATCCCACCTGGTTGTCAAACCCCGTCATGGTCAAAAAAGACACTGGTGGATGAAAAATATATGTAGACTTCACTGACCTTAATAAGACTTGCTCCAAAAATTGCTGCCCGCTACCGAGGATAGACGCCCTCGTTGACTCGGCGATGGGACATGAGATCCTTTGTTACCTAGATGCCTTCAAAGGGTACCATCAAATAGGAATGAGTGAGGAAGGTCAGGAGAAGATAGCGTTCTACACCGATCGAGGTGTTTACTGTTACACCACAATGCCGTTCGGGTTAAAGAACGCCGGGACGACCTATCAAAGGCTAGTCAACTATCTCTTCAAAGATCAGATCGGCCGCAATATGGAGGCCTATGTGGACGACATTCTCGTCAAAAGTATGACCACTTCGGCCTTCTTGTCAGATGTGAGGGAGGTCTTCAGCATCTTGCGGGATTCAAAGATGAAGTTAAATCCTAAGAAGTGCGTCCTCGGCGTCATTTCTGAAAATTTTTTGGGGTATTTGGTTTCCTGCCGGGGAATCGAAACTAACCCCGATAAGGTCAAGGCCATCCAGGACATGTACCCACCTCGAAACTTTCGAGAAGTTCAGAGGCTAAACGGGCACCTGGCCGCACTGAACCGCTTCCTGTCTCAATTTGCTGAGAAGGTCTTACCCTTCTTTAGGGTGCTGAAGAAGGCCGACCAGTTCGCCTGGATTGAAGAATGCCAGCAAGCTTTCGACCAATTGAAACAATATTTGCATCACCTTCCTACTCTCGCTTCACTTCGACCCGAGGAGAAACTGTACCTCTACCTCTCCGCGTCTGACGAGGCTGTCAGCGCTGTGCTCATCCGAAATGAGGGTACTCAAGTTCCGGTTTACTATGTCAGCAGAGCTCTCCGCGAGCTAGAAACTCGGTACACCCAAGTGGAGAAACTCGTGCTAAGATTAGTCCATGCGGCTTGACGGTTGAAACTTTATTTTTTAGTTCATCCCATCTCCGTTAGGACAGATCAGCCTATTCGGCGGATACTGGTGCGTCCCAAGGCTTCCGGGGGCCTCACCAAGTGGACTGTCGAATGAGGAGAGTACGATCTGTCGTATGAGCCACGCACTGCCATCAAAACTCAAGCATTAGCAGATTTTCTTGTCGAACTCACCTTCTCGGAGAGCCGAGACGCCACTTCCGCCACCTCCGACCTGTCCAAGCCGCATTTATGGACGTTGTATAAGGACGGATCCTCTAATGAAGATGGCAGCAGCGCAGGATTGCTCCTGGAGGGCCCCCACGGAGCAGTATGCTCATACGCCCTCCGCTTCGACTTTCCAACCACCAATAATGAAACCGAATACGAGGCCTTGATTGCAGGATTTCAGTTAGCCCGCAAATTTAGTGCTTAGCGGATCCATGTCCGCAGCGACTCCCAGATTGTAGTGGATTGAGGCCGAGTCTCTAAGGACCATCACAGGACTGGCGGTCCAAAAATTCTTCTGGAAATGCATCATTTGCCGCTTCGTGATACCTCAGGTCATCATTTCAGATAATGGGAAGTAGTTTGCTGAGAATCCGTTTAAAGGTTGGTGCGAGGACCTCGACATCAAGTAGCACTTCATTTCGATCGGTCACCCTCAGGCCAACGGGCAGGCTGAAAATTTTAACCGCACTCTCTTGCATGGCCTTAAGATCCGACTACACCAAGCTGAATCGTCATGGGTAGAAGAACTCCCCAGTGTCTTGTGATTTTATCGGACTACGTTGAGGTCAGCCACACAGGAAACCCCTTTCTCCTTGACGTATGGCTCTGAAGCGGTCATTCCGACCGAGATCCTGACACCTAGTCCCCGGATTGCAACCTACACGGCCAAGGCAAATGTAGAAGCAATACTGATAGACCTTGACCTCGTCAAAGATAAAAGGGATGCTGCCTCGGCCCGGATTGCTTCATACAAAAACACCCTGACCCGTTACAACAATGCCCGCGTGAAACATCGCCGATTCCAATCAGGAGACTTGGTCCTCAGAAAAACTCAGTCAGCAGAGCTGAACCGCAAGGAAAATTATCCCCTAAATGGGAGGGCCCCTATCGAGTCATGGAATCTAATTTGAGTGAGTATTGTAAGTTAACCTACCGAGGTTCTCTAGTGCCGAGAACTTGGCACGCCGAGAATCTTAGATTGTATTATGCTTGAGAACTTCAACGAATTGTTAATTGAGCCACTTCGTTATTTTTTAATATCTTGATACCATACATTCGCTATTAAAAAATAAGAGGGATAAGCAGGAGACGAAGCGAAAAAGTAAAAGAGTCGAGATGAGAAGAAATAGAAAGTTCATTTCATGAAAAGGAATATTACAAAAGGAAGAATATAAGAACCGACGTCAGGAACGCTACTAAGCACCTCTCACCTCGGTATTCCCTTTGCCCCCACTAGCCTAGGCTCCGGTCTCGGCTCCCTCTTGGCTGGTCTTCTCACCGACCTTTCCACCGCCGAGGTGAGCTCCTTCTTCCTCTTGCCCTCGCCGGTCTTCTCGCCGGCTTCCTCCCCGCCGGGTTGAGTTTTTTCTTCGTCTTCTCTCTCCTCGAAAACCTGGTCAAACTAGGACAGCCATTTATTGAACTCGTCCCGGATTTCGGCCAAGTTTCATCCAACTTGGCTACCTTTGGCCATCCGATCGCATAGTTCCTTGGAGTTCTCGTTGTAATGAGCCTTGTTCTTGAAGGATTCTAAGGTTTCGGATGAGAGGTGATGAGCGATCTCGTCGATAGCAGAGGTGTAGCCAAATATAAAACTCGGCATGGTCAGCTCCCCGAGGTCTTTGGTGAAGGTCTCGGGCCTCCACAGCCGAGGCCCCAGCACCCTCGAGTGCCTGCTCGTGGGATTTCTTCACCTCTTCCCCCATTTTCTGCTCCTCTTCGAGAGCCGTGACATCTCAGCAACAAAAGTCGTAGAGGAAACTATTGCCACAATGAGGCTCTGGATCACCTCTTGAGGAGTCAATTTTTCTGTAAACTCCGCATCCCTCGGCAAGTTGGAGAACATAACCAACTCCTGGGCTGCACGAGGTTGGATACACCGGTCATTGATTGAAAGCTGCCAGTTCGGACACCAGTGCTCGCCGGGGTGCGTCTTGTCTTTCTTGGGAAATCGAGGTGCGCTATGGAAACGATTCCACAACGAAGACCCCGTGACCGGCATGACCGAGGACTTCAGCTGCTTGTCTCGGCCATGAGGAGGTAGAGCAACTGTGACTCCTTGAGTTGCCACCCCTTCTGGTGCTGATGAGGTGGACTCCGTAGCTGCTGCAGCCGAACTGCTTTTGGCTGCGTGGCCAAGGTGCTCTTGGCCACCTTAGCCATGACAACTGGCCCTTGTGGTTTCTTCGTTGGCGGTGGTGCCAATGTCTCGTCCGAACTCTTTCTCTTCGGCCTCTTGGCCACCTCTGCCGAGCCGTAGGTTATAATATCGAATAATTTAACCACTGCATAAGGAGCAAACATTATTATTTATAATAGTCGAAGTAAAGAGAAGGCTAAAAAAGAAAAGTTACAAGGTTTCTTAAATCTAGTGGAAAAGAAGGGAGGTTTCTCAAGGTCGATCACGGCTCGGCTATTCCTCACATCAACCAACACAACCCCATTAGTTTCTGGAAGCCCTTCTCGTCATGATCCCCTGGGGAAGGGTCGGCTTTCGACTTAAGGGGCCTTCACTAGAAACCCTAAGAGAAGTCCTCAGCTGTGACGAAAACGAAGTCGCGCTTCCAATTTTTTATCGAAGTGGGAGCGCCGACCACGAGTTTTGAGATAAAATTGTTCCAGTTGCAGATGTGGAACCACCCCATATCAGTCCCATGCGCCTTGAAGGTGTAGTACCGGCGAAAGAGATTAACTGTGGGGGTCACCTCTTGATGTCGGCATAGCATCTCCAATCCCACCAAAATACGGACCGCGTTAGGGACCAGCTGAGTGATCTTGATGTCGAAGTGCCGAAATACATTCCTGAGAAATTTCGACGTCGGCATCCTCAGCCCAGCCTCCAGCTGCTGCAAGTAGATCGCCACTGTGCCCATTGGGGGCCTCTCGGCCTAGTGGTTCGGCCCAGGCGGCCTGATGACGTATCCCGCCCTGATAGGGTATTTCCTTATCACCTTCTCAACCCTATCTTTTCCGACGTGACTCCTGAATTTCGGCATCTTGCCGAAGTCAATGTTGGAGAGGTCCCCTGGAGCGACCGGCTCCAGCACACCTTCATCATGGGGGATTTTGGTTCCGAGATCATCATTGTATATGACCTCAGAACCGCCCTCACTCATCTCAAAAGATTCCAGTTCCGGGGTGATCTCGGCGATTTCTTCCTCGGCACTGGACGATGACTCCTCAGAACTGGACGAGGTCTCGCCTTCTGAGGGGTCGGGCCTTTCCTCGGCTTGGTAGTTCGGCGTGACAATTTCTTTGTGGGTTTTAGCCATTCTAGCCATGTATGAAAGATGAGATGAAAAGAAAAATACTTACTGTTGACTAGGAAATCGGACGAGAACGAAGACTTCGGCTGTGATCTCGGCTGAAGGAACTGATCTCGGTAACGCTCACAAATTTGCAAAAGTATGATGTAAATATAGAAAATGATAGGTAGTGCTGTGAAAAAGACCCCCTATTTATAGGGGTTAGAGGGAATCCGAAGAGGCGGCAAGAATGTGAAGAGGCGGCAACATTAAAATTCAAAAGGACGTGTTTCCCTCTCTCCTCATTAATGCTCCGTCCTTTCAACTGACACACTCCCTACATGTAACCTCCCACTACTCCACTTCGCATTGATACCCGTAACCGCCTCGTATACCACTTCCCTTCGACTGACCTGCCCACGTGTCACACCCCCGCATCTTCCAGAACAGGTTCAAATACTAGAATCTGAACGTTCTCGGCACAAGGAAGTCTCGGTACCTCACGAGCCCCTGTGCTCTCGAGGCTTGGAGGGTTTATTGAGGATGCTCACCTCGGCCACCGTCAAGGCCGAGGTCATCTCACTTCGTCCGTCATACGGGTCGCGATGATGTCTCTTAGACATGACCACTGGATCCGGCCAGATCTCTAGTCTACGGCATGGATGACCTCTGTACCTTAGGCATTCCACTTCGGCTGCACGCTGATGATGTCAACCTACCTGACACAATACAGAACCAGTGTTTTATCTGAAAAGCACCTGATGCTCTTAATGGCTACTGCACAGGACTCCTCGTCAACATGTCCAGACTGCTACAGTGTCAGAGTCAAAACTCCTGGTGCGGGACAGAGCCGTAATGGGCAGGACGTGGGTCCTACTAGCATAAGCCCACCGTCCTGTCCTCCACTCCTGTTCTATAAATACCCCCCGTTTACTCCCAACAAGTAAGCATACTATTCATTCATACCCGCTCTTATTTTCTTGTTCTCTCAATATACTGACTTGATTGTCGGAGTGATTCCAGGGGAGAAGCCCCGCCATTCACTTCGGACAAGCGAATTCATCCCACCTCACTTGAGAGATGATTGATTTAGGTCGGTTCTGCTACCCACCAGAAATCACCTCTTCATGTGCAAAGTTAGTAGACACTAAGCTCTCATTTTTTTTCCTTCAGGGCTTCTGGCAATTTCAAAATTCGAACGCAGAAATGCCCCAGGTTACTCTGTTCCCAATCAAGATTTTGTAACTTGTGAATTTATTAAATTAAGATGGCTATAATAATTTAATAATGAAAGTGACCTGATTTCCGATAACAGATTGAAGAATTGCGGTTAAATTGACACTTTACTATATTATGTACATTATTGGGTTTAGAAAATGGTGAAATTTACTAAATGATGAAATTTCATTATTATGATATGTACAGTAAATTTTTATATTTTTATTTTTATTTGTCTCAGGCATTTTACTTATTTTGGTTCTAGCACTTGATTCACTAGTATGCCAAAGGTAAAGAGTGATTTGGAAAGTCGTAAGGGTAAATTACATATAGCTTTCCTGCGATTTCATCTATTGCCACATGATCTCCCTAACATTTCAAAATATCCATTTCATCTTCATATGATTTTATGTAAAGTGGAACTTGACGGAAATAACCTATGTAACATCATTAGTTAAAATACAAAGAGTGCCCTTATTTAAATGCTAAATTAATTGATACTTAACCACCTAGTATAAAAATATATGAATATTATGTGGATAAATGCAAAAATTATAGGGGGTAAAGTGGATAATCATAAGAGGGTTACATGGATATTGAGATTTTATCACACGCGCTTTTAAAGCATGTATGGTATAAGAATTTTACACCGATTCCACTTATTAGAATTTTGACCTCGGGTTTGGCCCAATACTTTTAGATGGTGATGATATAGGTCATGAATTTGCAAAGATAAGTTGGGAGGTGGAAGAAGGGCAATCGATGGGATGGAAGAAGTATACTGAGAGACAAAATGGAAAGGACTACAAGGATAGGAAGAAGATGAAAATATTGAGCGGAATAGATGGGTTGTGAGGCTTGCATGGTGGCAGGAAGGCAAAGGATTTCAATGATGGGAAGATAGGGTTGTTAGATAAGAGAAGGACAATAGAGAAATGAGGATAGGATCAGGAAATGAGAATGGAGGAGATAGGGCCAGGGATGGGTCCCTTCACTTATAATTTAATAAAATATAATATCTATTTATTTGTCATATGAATTGAATAACATGATATTTTATAGTGGAAAATGATGATTTGTTATTATCAATTTATTATGATAAAATGGTTATTTCTTGTGTTAGTTTACTTAGTTTTTTTTCACATATCATAGTTGTTTACAAAGAAATAAGAGCAATTAGTTTAGATTTTATATAATACTAAATATGGAGAAATGAATTCAAAAGATCAAAACAATTTTTAGCATTATTTCATTTTCAATTTTTTTACTAAAAATTTAAAAAATTATTAGTTAAATCATTATTAGTGTTATACATATAGAAAATATAAGATAAAGTATAGAAATTGTTATAATAGTGGATTAGCACGGGGACACTCGCAGGGTAGTGAAACTGGGTCTAGCTGGGGTAGGGACAATGGTACGGGAAGTGGGGATGGACAGGGGCAAGAGTAGAGTTAGAAGGTTAGCCGAGTATGGCTAAAGAAAATGAGAAAGTAGCAAAAAAATGTGCACTTACAGCATAAGATAAGTAGCGAAAAGGGGAATGAGGAGGAAGGTGATGATATATGTGTTTAGCGTATCTCTCGAACTTTTTATAATATGTTTTGTTATCTTATTTGGGTATTTTTCTATTTATTTTTAGTGTTTTCTTTTCCTTTTTTTAAATGTAGTTATTTGAACAAAAAGTTATCTAATACCAAATCTATAATTTAATTTTTTTGGTATCCGAAGAAGCACAAGTAGTTTAATAATATACTAAAATTTGGGGTATAATATAAGAAAGGAAAGGAATTTTTTTATGATTAGGATAAATTTTTATAGGCAAGCACAAGAATATATGATAATTAAAGATCATTTTAAAGAATTTTTAGAGTTTTTCCAAGTTGATGAGTGTGTCATTACATAGCTTCCATGATTGAAAATTTTTTGTCCTTTACTTTCATTTAAAATAACATATTTTTATAGAAATTAAGAGTAAAGCTGATACCATCTTCGTTTGGATTAGTTAATTTTTAGAATGTTTTTGAAATATTTTACTATAGCAGTATATATGAAAAACATTTACTGTATACATGTTTTTTGAAATGTTTTTGGAGGAATTTTTGTAATATATTTTGGGGTAACGTTTAAAGTTAAAATATTTTTATGGTACCTTTTAAAAATTAATACTACCATCCACAACTACGACCACCATCCCCACCCCGCTAGGGCTATAATCGAACCGAACTGCTAGTGAGCGGTCAAAAACTTGACTCGAAATCGGGTTGACCGAGTTCGAGTACCTCGATAAAGAGAGCGAGTCGAGTTCCAATATCCAGAAGCAATGCTCGAAAGCTCGTCGAGGCTTATCGAACTTTTTAATTTTAATTCTTTAATATATTATTATTATAAAATTACTCTTATATCTAAAAGAGTTGTTGAATTTACAAAATGTTTCAGATCGTATAAAAATTTTTAAAGGGCAATAGTGTCTTTTCACTAAAAAATTGTCAAGAAAATGAAAATTTCTAACTCGAGCTCGATAAGGCTCGCATTGACTCGAGTCCATGTGAGTCGAGCTCGAGTTCTGTAAGCAAGCATTGAGCTCGAGCTCGAGCTCCAATAATACCACACACTCAAGCTTGAGCTCGAGCACTCTTCTTGTATGTCGAGTCGAACTCGAGTATGACGATACTTGAATTTAATTCGACTCGATTACATCCCTATCACCCACCACCCCCTCCCTCTTCATTCTTCTCCTCCTCTCTCTTCCCCTTTCTTCTTCCTCCTCTCCTTCCCTTCCCTCCATCCCCCAGCCCTCTCCTTCCCTCAATTAGATCGAGGGGGAAAAGGGAAAGAGAAAGAGGAGAGGAGGAAGAGGGCCCACTCCTCCCCCTCTTGATCTGGTGGAGGAGGAAGAGGAAGGGGAAGATGGAAAGAAAAGAGGGAAGGAAAGGGAAGAGGAAAAGGAAGGGGGTGGTGGCGGTGATGGGTGACGGCAGTGGTAGGGTTGGTTGGTAATAAGTGAAAATTATTGTAGAAATTTTTTTTTTTGTGTATAGAGTTGTTTTTAATATGTTGTATGGGTAATATGTTTTTTAAATTATTTTTGTTTGTGTATTACTGTGTATTATAAAACTATAGGTTTTGAAAAATAGACTAATCCAAATAGAGTAGCACACGAATTTCTACCCTTTCATCAAAATAGGATAGTTTCTATCCATATTCCTCGTAAGTTGACATTTCAAGGGATTTCTATGTATGTTTTTGAGCAATAAGGAATTGTCCTGACTTTCATGCAAACAACACGGTATTTTGCAGGTATTATACAATAAAAAGGAAAAGAAATGCAATATCTTGGAATACAACCAAAAGCTGATTTTATAGCCTAGACTTGTGGGCTTCGCGTAAGAAATAAAATTTTAAAATCAATACCAATAATTTCAGCTGGCACCCGTTTTAGAATTCTAGACTGCTTCGGTTTCCCACTTTTTTTCTTTTGGGTAAAGTACAAAATGCATTAATAATAAGATAACCATTTATTACACTGAGAAGCATATTAAACCAATGTCTGTCCTTCGTTCTATGAAGTATCCAAGCCCCAATTACATTAGCAGATCTTTCGCAAAGCATAAAACCCTAGGAAAAGAATAGAAGCTCCATTTGCTAAATGTCAAATTTGGTACATTAAGATCGTAATTAATTAGAAAAACACTATATTACATGATTTAAATTTGTAAAAAAACATGGTTCATATTCCTTCGAGTTTGACACTTTTCGCAAACATCTTCTTGTGGTTTTACCCAAAATTACGGAAATATAATTTTGTAAAACTAAATAAATTTTGATTAGACTTATTACATGTTATATATGTAAACCATGATTTCATTTGGACAGTTTACCATATTCTTAGGTACACACGAAAAGGATTTGTAAACATCATAGTTGGTTCTTATTCCTTGGATACTTTTCTCAGACACTCTCTCTTTTCGTTCATTCCTCCCCATTCCACAGTTGATCTCTCTCCTCAGTGGTTTGCCTTAAAAAAAGTGAGCCACTACTTCACGTAGGATGACTTTATTGGATTTGGGTTTTTAGTTTTTTTTTTTAAACTAAATTCTTTTTTTTTTTTTTTGGCAAAAACCCCGAGACCGGGGGACGTGTGCCGGTCCTTACTTTTTATTCAACAAAATCAAAACTTCCAAGGGCCTATTACATGCTTCTGCTACGGCAACGAAAATGAGGAAAAGAAAACTTGTCTAGATGTAAGCAAGCCTTAGTCTTTGCTGGAAGTTGCCGATGCTCCGTAAACACCACATCTGCACCCAGGCTAGCTGAAGCTAGGATGTGTAGTCTATAGCCTAGGTCAAATAAGATTTTAGAATTTGGTAGCTTTACTTTGTTTTCAATGAACCTTCTCTCAATTTGGATGTGCACAGAGTTGGATAAAGCCTCCTCCACGAAAAGTTTAGACCCCATTCAGATTGCATTTTTTGGGGAATTTTTGGAGAAAATTTACTATAACATTTTTTAAAAGAATGTGATGTATGTTAGGTAAAAAAATAATTAAAAAATGTGGAAAGAAAAAATCTCACAAAAACTTAAAAATTTTTTTTTAACAAAAAATGCAATCCAAGTAACACCTTAGAGTTGATTAATCAATAGTCAATATATAGCTTGTACTCCGTTGACATAATTTTTTTTTTTTTTGGCATAATGAAGAAATTTCACAAAGAGAAAATTGCAGTTTTGGTACCTAAACTTTGACGCACGAGCGGTTTTAGTCCCCAAATTTTGGACGAAAACAAATTTGGTACCCGAACTTTCAAATTTTGAGCACATTAAGTACCCTTGACGATTTTTTCCCAAATTATTATCGAAAAAAGCCATATGACAGTCACGTGTCCGGCCACAATTGTATAAAAAAAGGCCCAAAAAATATCAAATGCCATTCTAATACTAAGTATTAAATTTAAGGACTAATAGCGTAATAAAGAAAAAATCCAAGGACTAAATAACATCACATGAGTCAACAAAACCCAAGAACCGATACAAATGAGCTCCAATTCCAGACAAATTTTGTGACTTGATTCTTAGATTAATTTACCCCGAACAATGTTATAACTACATATCTACCACGTACTTATGACTCGAACACATAATTGAAATGTATAATCAACAAACATGAGTGTTAAGGATGGACCATTCTTTCTAAAAAGAAAACAACTTGTTTGAATATAGCTCTTGATGTGAGAACCATATTAATGTGTAATTTATAAGGAGCTGTAAACAACTTTGATCCTGAAGCCTGTTTTGACCTCATGGTGGTGATTATTGGAGCCAAAATGATCCAAAATTTGCCCTGCAAGAAAGAAAAAAAAGGCAACGTTTAGAGCCCGTTTAGATTGTAAGTTTTTGAAGTTTTTATAAAAAAACAGAATACTATAGTAATATAATGTATATGAGATAAAAAAGTATATAAAAAATTAACCTAAGGAATTTTTCTGCGAAAGTTCACAATCCAAACACACAGTAAGTATTCCTATAAAATCTATTAATAACTGAAAGACACTTTTAATCAAACCCCCAAAAGCAGTTTCTTACGGATAAAAGAAAGGAAACACGCACGTTCCAATAACATCTGTTAATAACTGAATACTTTTAATTGAAAGATAGCAGCATGTCTTTGACATTGAGAAGTACCAAAACTTCACGTAAACGTCGAATATGGAATAGTCAGTGAACTGAAATGTCAGATACAAGAAATGTCAAGCTTATTCGGCTAACCAAAGACATGGAAAAATAGAAGACGCAAATAATTTTTCTTGTTATTCTAATCATTTAGCAAATGGAAATGCAAGAACGTGAAAGGAACATTGGCCCAAGTTTGAAAGCATAAATAGCTGTAGTTTATCTACTCCAACCTACAAATTTCTTAAGTTTAGTGTGACAGCTCCAAGTTGTGCCTGGCTAGTAATTACATGAAGATGGCAGCCGCTGGCTTCGTTGCGATTCTTGCCATTTGTTTGGCTTTAGCACCTTCATTTTCCTATGCTTACGATGACGCTCCTTTACAGGATTTCTGCGTTGCTGTGCCTGATGCATCTGCAGCTGGTAAGTCCGATTCCATACTACAGATTCTGAACACGTTTTATTTGGAATCTTAACATTGTAGCTTACCTTGCCGGTCCGCATCAAATCATGGTTCATATTAGATCATGCCAATTTGGCCCAATCTGAATTATCTACTTTTTCAATATTAATTTTCTATACACTAACAGCGTATATATTGTCGAATTTTGAATGCATGATAACTAATTACATTCTGAATTTAAAACTCAAATTTTACACATATCATGCATTCAATTTTACTAATGTATGGAAGATTAATCCTTTTTTGTTTTTAGGTTGATGTTCTTGAAATTTGACAACACATTCATTTCCTACTTTAACAATGGGATTTTGTCAAAAATAAATAAATAAAAATCCAAAACCACTAATTTCCAAAAATTTTACAAGGCAAGTTGCTTAATCCGTTTACCTCAACTAGTATATATACCAAGAAAAGGTCAGTGCTTTCAAGATGGATAGTCTGCTGCACCAGTGGCTTCTTTGTGCTTTCTGAGGCTACTTAGCAAGTACATAGACTGTTACTACCGAATATTATCGAGAACACCAGTACTGCTATTATTATCACGGTTATTCTCATGAATTATTGCATAGAAAATATATATATATATATAAAACAACTTTCTATTATTTGTGTCCACGCACGTTAAAAGTAATCCTGTCTTCGTTACTCTAAAATTTCATAATAGGTTTATAAACAACATTTCCACAATATCAACAGTTCAACACGCCATGGCATATAATAGTCAAGTAACGATCTTCATTCACACATAATAGTTTTTTGTAATTTTATGACAACCAATTCAGCAATTTGCTCTGTGCAGAAGGGTGTAAAAAGGAAAGAAGAAAACCCCTTCACCATTTGATGCATACATAATATGTTATACATGCAAATTATCAGCTCTTTGAACCATACAGCAAGCATCCAACTTGTTATAACCCATCCATGGTTTTTTGTTTTCTGTGTCATTCTCCATCCTGTTTTTGTATTTTATGCTTATTTGATTATCGAACCATAAGCTGCGAAATTAAGATAAATCCAAAGTTACAGAAAAGTGTAAAACACGCACAATTTTTGTGAGCGTCTACAAAATAGATGGGAGATTCATATTATAATGTTAGTGATAAAGAGATAGAATAACGATAGCCTTAGATGTATTAGTCACAGTTGTAGTTTGCGACTTTCCCTGTTTTCTTTCACATGGGTGATTTATCCTCATCTTTTGTGCAGTGTTCGTGAATGGAAAGATCTGCAAGAACCCAAAACAGGTAACTAGTGACGACTTCGTCGGAACGGGCTTTAATGTTCCTGTAGACACCAACAACTCTCTTGGATCTGGATTTAAGCTGGTTGACGTTAACGTAGTGCCCGGCCTTAACACTCTCGGTCTCAGTCTACTTCGTGTAGACTTTGCACCAGGTGGTGTCATACCTCCTCACACGCATCCTCGTGCTACTGAGGCCGTCGTAGTAATCGAGGGCACCATCTATGCTGGTTTTGTCACCTCCAATCCAGCTGATAACACGAAAAATAGGTTATATGCTAAGATTTTGAAACCAGGAGACATCTTCGTCTTCCCGATTGGCCTAGTTCATTTTCTAAGAAATGTGGGGAAAACAAAGGCGATGGGGATTGTGGCTTTCAATAGCCAAAACCCTGGTACCATCACAATTGCAAATGCAGTTTTCGGGACAGAGCCACTTATTTCTCCTGAAGTTCTAACTAAATCATTTCAGCTGGACAAGAAGGTGATCGAGTCCCTCCAGTCAAAGTTCTAGTGGAGACATGTTTTTGTCATCGTCGGAGGACAATCCTTTGTGTTTTGTTCCCCATCCAAATTAGACTAATGCTGGATGTGTAATTTATAAAATTTTTTTTTAGAGTTCAACGTCTGTATTTCAATGAAGTTTCTTGTATTCTGTGCTTGAAGGATACAAGATAGGAGCTAAACCTAGTGTTAAGTTGTTTGTAAAATTTTAAATTTGTAGGAAAAAGTTTATGCAATTCATGTTATTTCATCATCTGTTTTCTATAAGCTTTTTCCTAGACTATTTTGATTTTGATCTTTCATTCGATTTGTGCACGACTAATCAGTGTAACAACCAGTGTATCCAGAAATGTGTACTATAGCTGACAGGTTGTCGATGCCTATGTAATAATAATAAAAATAAATTTAATTGCCAATTAAAATAACCAAAACCCGGTTTCAAGTACTGGAGTAGGGACTCTAGGTGTGCAATGAGTTACTTGATTCACCCTGTTCCCGAAAAGTTTGCTTGATTCGATATACCCGAGTGGGATGGCTTTTTCACAAATAATTATTAATTTGTAAACAGGGCAAGTAGGATCGTATCCTCAAGAACTGGGGATATTTGTCTCTTTTGAAATCCAAAGTAACACGGGGGATGTTTTTGTACAAAGAATGACAATTAAAGCAATTCAATTAAAAATAAAATAGCCAGCTAAAAATTAAATGACAATTCACTAAAATCAGAGTAATAATAATTAAAGGTCTAGCCAATAAATAACTTCAGCAATGGTTCACCTAATTGATCATCAATGCAAAGGCAATTCCAATTATTCACTAATAAATAGGCTATAACCGTCAAACAAGTGATAACAGTCAACCCCTCCTTACTGTGTCGGTGATTAAGGTACGCCCGTTAATCACTGCTTTAATTGAGAAATAATCTTATGTACACCCGTAAGATTTAATTCCCCAATTGCCTTACGTATTAGAGGAGCCCTATTCTAACCAAATAACGCAGTACTAGGGTTATTTTAGATTAGCCCTCGTATTCCCCTGACACAAACTCAATCATGTCAGTTGTCACTATTTCAAGGCAATTAAACAATTACGGATTTAATGCCCTAATTAACAATATGTTACTAAATCAATTCACTATCCGGATCTAAGACAATCAATTAATTAAATAACCATAACCACTATAATCGGAGAATATGCAAATACCAATAAATAAGAGGAAAAGATAAAATTAAATCGATCTCACAATTTTTAGGCGAATCAAAACATCCGTTATTCCTTGACTAGACAAAGGGAATTTAGTTTATCCCTGATGCAAAAAACCCACACAAAATTGTAGAGAAAGCAGCAGCCATTGTCCTTCGAAATTGGGAAAATTCAATTCGTCCGAATATTGAAAAGATAGCAAAGCTACAAAAGGTGATTGATTGTTTTCACTTCGTTTGACATACGAAGAAGGAAAAGAAACTACTAAGAGCTAAAAGGAAGAAAAGTCAAAAGCTACGCTAAAGAAGTAAAAGTCCTCTGCCCAATTTCTCCTATCTAAATCATGCTTCTTCTTTTTTTACTTGCGGCGGCTCTCATGCAAGAAGAAGACTCCAGCCTCCTTTTCGTTGTTTAATGCTGTCTTCCGCAAATTACCAAAAAGGCTGCGTCTTGATGTTCCAAAATGCCCTTGGACGCTTGCTACTTGAATTTTTTCCTGATGACTGCCAAATTGGCATTTGTTATGGTATTTTCATTCTACTCCTTGTAATAAATGCAAATTTTCAAAAGTGAGTAGAATCCAACAATTAATCCACATCAGGTCAGGTAATAGGGGAAATTAATAATAAAATAAATGATAAAATTGCAACCTATCCATTCCCCCCACACCTAAACCATGCTTGCCCTCAAGCATGATAACAGCAAACAAACGCCAATATTTGGCAATGGCTATTGTTCTATCTACCATATTGCCAAGATACTAAGAAAAAACCATATATCAAGTATCAGTGATCAAAATCCGAGAAACATTACCCCGGTTAGGTTCTAAACCACAAACTTCTTCAATTCCAGGTTAACTAATCTAAGAAAAAGGAATGGCGTACAACATTTATCAGCAAATGGTCCAACTATTAACCAAAATCTCAACATTAAATCCATAAATTGGCAAACTGACTTTTATCACACATTAACACAACCTTCACTTTTTTTTCTTTTTTTTCTCAATAGCACAAAAGACTTAGTCTCTAACCATTGGAGCCTTTTGACGCGAACTCCAACATTTGCCAGATGAGGAGCCCGGTTACTCAGCTCCTATCGCTATACGACCACGTACTCATAGAAATTACTACTTTTTGACGCGAGAATCGACACTTTAGGTGAAGATCTCCGGTTACTCAGTAGTAACAAATAGCGGAGTACAGTCAACCTTATTTACAGCCAAATAACACAATAACTCAAAATAACACCGCAAAAAATAAAAATAGCAGCAGTTAGCCCTATTTTTCTCAAACATGGAGAACTAAAGTTAATATTGAACCAATTCACATGAAAATGCCAACAATCCTTCCCAATGCCTAGAAAAGTTAACCAAGATCTCAAAAGAGTCAAGCAATCACCGATATTCACCAAAGAGATGTTCTTAGATTCAACCACATTAACTAGATACACTTTTATTAGTAAAACTTGGCAATAGTAGAATTAGAGTCAACAATCCAACATCAAACTTTGGTATTCACATGAGAGCTAAGTACTAAGAAGTACTAAAAACTAGAAACACTAGCACCCTATCTACTCCCCCTCCACAACTAAACAATACATTGCTCTCAATGTAGCAAATAAACAACAAAAGCCAGAAGAAAGGCAACGGGCCTTCCTTGAAGTCGGGGTCACAGTGGCGGGTTAGGCGGGAATTGAGCAGTAAGACCCGCATGGTGCACAAACACTGCCAAATTCTGCGCCATGAAATGCACGTTGTTATCAATATTGAGTATCCGAACCTCCAAATTCTGAACCTACGTCCGGAGTTGGTACCATTCAGCAGCCCCTGGGGGTGGAGGAGGCGGAGCAGACGCAGATGGGTCGGGATCATCGCCAGCAGGGGACGAACGGGCAAACGAGGATCGAGGCGGGGCGCGAGGCGGTCCCGAGGGAGTGAACCGGTAGGAACCATTGACGTACTCAAGAACTCCCATCCTCTCCAAGCACTCTGCATTCAGGAATTTCATATCAAATGCCAAATGAAGGTCGTGATCCTGTAGATTAAGAACCCCAGTTGTACTGCCAAGTGTGTGATGTAGGATCCGAGAATCAGGGGTTTGTTCTTTTTTGGCAAAACGGTCTTGAACTATGCCGCCAACCAACACCCCAAGTTGACGTTGGTATTATTTTTCATACTCCAGATGAAGAAGATCTCGGGTTGAAAGAGTATACCGGAACTGTCCTTGCGACCAGAGTAGCTGTAAGCTAAGAGTTGCTGAACATATCGGACACTAGGGTCCTTAAGAAAAGAGCTCCTAGATCTAGAAGGGTAATAGCGGTGCCTGTCGACAGACATGTCTCTCCACACATCGTGGTAGGAGGATAGAAATGGCTCTACGTAATCACAGTCACTCTTAGCGTATTCCCTAGTCTCAGCATATGCCGGAGTAATGAACCCAAATGCCAGATTAAGTTGGGTAATGAAGAAATTGAACTCCTGAACCATTAGCCGAAAATTGGGTAATGGGGGTCTGAGATGCAGCACTGGAGTGCTCTTCTCTGAGTTGTCTGGTCTCTTTCCTTGTTCTGCGCGCAGTCTTCTCTGTTTCGGGGTCGAAAATTAATTCACCTGAACGAGAAGAACGAGACATACACTTGAAAAATACTAAAAAATTAGAACAAAAATGAACTTAAAAAGAAACAAATAACTAACGCCAATCCCCGGCAACGGCGCCAAAAATTGATAGATTGTTGATGCCTGTGCAATAATAAAAATAAATTTAATTACCAATTAAAGTAACCAAAACCCGATTCCAAGTATTGGAGCAGGGACTCTAGGTGTGCAATGGATTACTTGATTCACCTTATTCCCGAAAAGTTTGCTTGATCCGATATACCCGAGTAGGATGACTTTTTCACAAATAATTATTAATTTGTAAACAGGGCAAGTAGGGTCGTATCCTCAGAGATTGGGGATATTTGTCTCTTTTGAAATCCAAAATAACACGGGGGATGTTTTTGTATAAAGGATGACAATTAAAACAATTCAACTAAAAATTAAATAGTCAACTAAAAATTAAATGACAATTCACTAAAATCAGAGTAAAAATAATTAAAGGTCTAGTTAAGAAATAACTTCAACAATGGTTCACCTAATTGATCATCGATGCAAAAGCAATTCCAATTATTCACTAATAAATAGGTTATAACTGTCAAACAAGTGATGACAGTCAACCCTTCCTTACTGCGTCGGTGATTAAGGTATGCCCGTTAATCACTGCTCTAATTGAGAAATAATCTTAGGTATGCCCGTAAGATTTAATTTTCCAATTGCCTTATATATTAGAGGAGCCCTATTCTAACCAAAAAATGCACTACCAGGGTTATTTTAGATTAACCCGCGTATTCCCCTGACACAAACCCAATCATGCCAGTTGTCACTATTTCAAGGCAGTTAAACAATTACGGATTTAATGCCCTAATTAATAATAGGTTACTAAATCAATTCACTATCCGAATCCAAGACAATCAATTAATTAAATAATCATAAGCACTGCAATCGGAGAATATGCAAATACCAATAAATAAGAGGAAAAAATAAAATTAAATCGATTTCACAATTTTTAGGCGAACTAAAGTATTCGTTGTTCCTTGACTAGACAAAGGGAATTTAGTTCATCCCTGATGCGAAAAACCCACACAAAATTATAGAGAAAGCAACAACCATTGTCCTTCGAAATTGGGAAAATTCAATTCGTCCGAATATTGAAAAGATAGCAAAGCTACAAAAGGTGATTGATTGTTTTCACTTCATCTGACATACAAAGAAGGAAAAGAAACTACTAAGAGCTAAAAGGAAGAAAAGTCAAAAGCTACGCTAAAGAAGTAAAAGTCCTCTGCCCAATTTCTCCTATCTAAATCATGCTCTTTTTTTTTTACTTGCGGCGGCTCTCATGCAAGAAGAAGACTCCAGCCTCCTTTTCGTTGTTTCCCCCAATACTGTCTTCCGCAAATTATCAAAAAGGGTCGCGTCTTGATATTCCAAAAATGCCCCTTAACGCTTGCTACTTGAACTTTTTCCTGATGATTGCCAAATTGGCACTTGTTATGGTATTTGCGTTCTACTCCCTGTAATAATTGTAAATTTTCAAAAGTGAGTAGAATCTAATAATTAATCCACATCAGGTCAGATAATAGGGAAAATTAATAATAAAATAAATGATAAAATTGCAACCTATTAATAGCTCATTTTCTTGAGCATTTACTTTCATTATATTTAGGAGGATCAATTCCACTTTATAACTTCCAAACTTGTTTATCATTCTCACTTGTACTCTAAACTTCAATATCGGACACTTTACATCCTAACATCGTAGATTTGTTCCACTTAATTTAATCGATAGGGATAATTTCAAAACCCTCTCTTGAAATTTCTGACACTTTCACTGACCTCCCTTGAGATTTTAAAAATTACACTAACCTCCCTTAAACTTAAGGTATTGGTAACAGAATCAGTCCAATTAAGAAAAAGTACTATTAAAAGTATTTTGAGGAGTGAGATGATAATTTTCTTCCATATATGCCCTTTTCTAATTGTTCTCAAGTTGTATTAGTAAAAAATAAAATAATTAATAAATGTCAAGGGATATATGCAAAATTCGAAAATATGCAGCAACTGTAGACACCAAATTTTTGTCAATTTTTAATATTTTATTGAATTTTTTCAATTTAATGAGATATTTATTTTCTTGCATTTTAATGCGTATTTTTTTAGGTTTGTTTTAGGAAAAGAAAAAAAACAACAAAAAAAGAAAATCAAGAAATCAAAAATCATCTTAATTATTTTGTTTCACCAAATGCACTATTAATCCATTTTTACACTCACCATCTATTCACCTTTTTTTTTTCATTTGGGACAAAAATTTATCATTTGAGAAAAAACTACTCTACTCATTTCTTTGACTTTTGACAACTACTCCGGACTAAGCTCTCGGCTTTCTCTTGGCTCTCAACTGGGAAAAAGAAAAAAAGAGAAAAACTCTCTCCCCCTGGGCTCTCTCCCCAAAAGTGGAACAAAGAAAAAAGGATAAAATACACTAAACCCCCTTGTAGTTTGGATTATTGTCATAAAACCTCATTGTTTAAAAATTCCCAAAGAGCCGCCTCATGGTTTGGACTAATTTGGCCAACGAACGGAAATCATCCAATTTGACGAAATAATATAAAATTCCTATATTAACCTTGTTTTCAAACTATACCAAAAGTTAGTTCGGGTTTAATTTAAGATTTTAAAAACTTTCTTGCTTCATTTAAGAAAAAAGTAAAATTCAGGGGTTAATTCAATAAATTCTAAAAATTTGTCGTCTTCTCCAACTGGACGATGTTCAAATTTCAGAACCCATCTCCTTTCTTTTTGTTCTTTTTTTTCCTTTTCTTGTTTTCCTTTCCCTTCCATTTTCTTCTCTTTTTCTTTCTTTCTTCAGTCCAACAATTGTCACCTTGCTATCACCGCGATCGTCACCATCATTATGATTGTCATGGTCATTACCTTCATCATCATCTTTAGCACCATTGGATCTCAGATTTCATCTAAATTCATGAATCTTGAATTGTCTAAGGAAAAAATTAAGAGACCAAACTAAAATTTCAAAACATTCTTCATCTTCTGCGGATATAAAGCAACTTTCATTATTTTTCTACCGCTGCCGCCACATCCATCATCGTCTTTGTGGGTTTACAAACAGACTTTATGAGTCAAGGTGAAAATTTTCAAAGTTTCTCTTCTTCTCTGCCTATTATTATCATTTACAGATCTTGCGGCAGCGCTGCCAGTAGCTACCACCAGTGGTGGAATTTAACAAAAATTACACTCTCAAATCCAATTTCAGTGTAGATCATGATTATGATATCAGATTTGACCAAAAACAAGCAAAGAGTAACAAACATAGGCATGTGAACAAGCAAAGAGTAACAAACATAGGCATGAACAGTGATAGACAAAACTATAAATTTCAGTCCAAAAACAAAGTAAAACCAACAAATTACTATATAAAAACAATCCTTTGGACCAGTAAAATGGTTATATGACACCAATTATACACAAAAAGTTAGATATTTGCATGGATTGAAAGAAAAATTGTGAGGCTGCCTTGATTCATATCTCAAATCCATTTGGATTTCAGCCTGCCTTACATATCAGTTGGTGACCACGATGGCAATAGTGATGGCAACAAATCTGGTTACCAAAGAATGGGTTAAGGGAAATTATTTAAGAGATTAAAGGTGTTGCTGTAAGGAGAGTTCTATTGGAGAAGAAGCCAACGCTTGACATGAACTTTCCTAAGAATCCCCTGGTGCTGCAACAAAAGATAAATATAAGAAGGAGAAAGAGTGGTCGCAGTGGTCGTGATTGTGAGGGGAGTTGGTGTTTTGGTGCACCTGCTGTCTCTGTTTTGATTGCGGGAGGAGGAAGGAGATGAAACGAAAGAAAAGAAAAAAGAATAAAAAGCAACCTTCTGATTTTGGGAGAAGGAAAGCAAAAGAAAGTGAAAAAAAAAGAAAGAAAAGAAGGAGGGTATAATTGGAAGAAGAAATTAGTTTTTATGCAGATAAATCAACGTGACCAATTTTACTCACATATTAGGCGAGTGTGACTCACTCTCCGTTAATTTGGATGTTTTTCATCCAAATTCCAGATTAGTCCATAGTGTAAGGAGGTTCAATGTGTGTTTTCAAATAATGAAGAGGTTTTATGACAATAACCCAAACCACAAGGGGGTTTAGTGTATTTTACCCAAGAAAAAAAAAGTACTCTCCACTCCCCTCCCAACAACTCTCGGCCCTCTTTTCTCCAAAAAATTTTCAATACAACTCCACACACAAAACACTTCCTCAATTCCCTCTCTTGGCCTCCTCTTTCTGAAAACAAAGAAAAAAAAAATCTTCCAACACACCCCTTGGCTCACTCACGGCACTTTCACTACAAAAACACACACATCACTCCATTTTTTTTTTCTTCTCTTGGCTCTCAAATGCACCTGTCCTCGGAGCAAAGAAAAGTGAAGGAAAGAAATGAAGACAGCAAGCAAACAAACGGTTGAGGCTTAGGAATTCATTCAAAGTTTTAACCAAGAAACTCCACTTTCATTGAGGTATTTTTCAGCTTTTTTTTAAAGCATATTAGATACATTCTGGTTGTTTAATTTCTTTTGCTTTTGTTGATTTTTATTGTTGCTGTTGTGTTGTTAAAACTTTGGGATAGGTCACAAGAAAGATTAAGGGAAGGAAAATAATTCTTGTGTATACATGCCAAATGTTTGAAAAAATGTCTAAATAAAAACGAATTAAAGGAGTGAATTTGGTGTGCATGTTTTGCTAAAATAAATGACCATTAGCTGGTATAGGTCCGAAAATGTTTGATTATCCAAAGTTTTTGGAGTTTTTGAGCCTTAAAAGCATTGAAGGTTTTTTTTTTTATTTTTTGGATTGTTTTTGCTTTAATTTTGCAACATTGTTGTTGATTTTCATTAATTTCAGCTCATAGTTGCATTGTAGGATTTGAAGAGGTGATTTCCGGTTAGGTTGCCGAGCTGACCTAATTCAGCTCCCTCTTACAAGAAGTGAAATTAGTAAAAGGGTTTGCTAGTCCGAAGTAAGAGGCGGGGCTTTGTCCCCTGAAATCACTCCGACGATCAAGTCAGTTTAATGAGAGAAAATAAAGAGTAATAACAGGCACGAATGTAACAGTAGTCTTACTTGGTTGGAGAGAGCAAAGCGGTATTTATAGGATGGGACTAGAGGGAAGGACAGTGAGCTTAAATTCATGGGACCCACAACCTGCGCATTACGGCGCTGTTCTGCACCTGAGGGTTTTGTCTCTGACACGCGGCAGGGTCTCAGGCTTTATGCCAGGCAGCCCTGAGCGTTCCCAATAAAGAGTCCCTGTAGTCACAGTTAAAGTAGTGGCTCTTAATAATGTGTCAGGTAGGTTGACATCATCCGCGAGCGGCTGGGATAAAGTGTCTACTTAGAGTAGAGAGACCGAGGTCACCAAATCTGCCGTGATGAGATTTTACTGAGGTGAAGGGAAGAATCACGAATATGTGACATCACTTCAGGTAGGACGACTCGAGGTGACCGTCCTCAATAAGCCCCCTAAGCCTCGGAAGCATAAAGCCTCATCAGGTTCCGAGGCTTCTGTGTCGGGACCGTTCAGATCTGGAGGTAATTATGGCGAGTCATCGTAAATCGTGCTGGGCAATTATGTAGCCTGACACATGGGCAAGTCAACTGAAAGGACGTGGGGTGACAGGACGGTCATGGGTGACTAAAACGACTCGAGGTAGTGGGAGGATACATGCAGGTAATGTGTCAGTGAAGAGGCAGAGTCATTAATGAGGAGAGAGGGGCACGTATTTTTGAAATTTAATGTTGCCACCTCTTCGCATTCCCCTCTCCCCTATAAATAGGGTCCTTTTCACCATTTTACTTTTTACCATTCCCTTTCTGATAACAAAACTATAGCAAATATCATAGCAGGTATCCGGGATCTTCTTCCTCAGCCGACATCAACCCTGTTAGGTAGCCGAGATCTCTTTTCTCATCCAACATCGACCCACTTTAGCAAACAGTAAGTTTCTTCTTTTCGTCCTTATATACTTATGGCTAGAATGGCTAGCACATATAAAGAGACCGTGAAACCGAGCTACCAAGCCGAGGAGGGGCCCGACCCATCGAAAGAGGAGATTTCGTCCAGCCCTGAGGAGTAAACTGTCGAGACCTCCCAAGCAGAAGAGTCTCCCGAGACGAGTCAGGGGGACTCCGAGGTCCTATACAATGACGACCTCGGAACCGAAATCCTCCATGATGAGGGAGTGTTGGAGCCAGTCGCCCCCAGAGATCTTTCCACCATAGATTTCGACTAGCTTCTATCGTTCAGAAGTCGGATCGGTTTGGCCGAAACTAATAGGATAGTACGGAAGTACCCATTCAAGGAGGGGTATAGCATCAGGACACCCGGGTCGAACCACTCAGCCGAGGGGCCCCCAATGGGCACCGTGGCCATCTACATGGAGCAACTAGAGGCCGGGTTCAGGATGCCCACCACGAGGTTTTTTTGAGATGTACACCGGTACTTTGGAGTTCGGATCACTTAACTCGTCCCGAATACCGTCCGAATCTTGGTGGGGTTCGAAATGCTCTGCCGAGAACAAGAGGTGACCCCCACGGTCAACCTCTCCTGCTGATGCTACACTCTCAAGAGCCACGGAAGTGACAAGGGGTGGTTATACATCTGTAACCGAAACAACACCATCCCAAACCTCGTGGTTGATGCTCCCACCTCGATAAAAAATTGGAAGCACAACTTCGTTTTCGTCCTAACCGGGGACTTCCCATGAGGCTTCCAGTAGAGGCCTATCAATGCTAAAAATGACCCATTCCCAGGGGATCTGGACGAAGAGAGTTTCCAGAAGATAATGGAATTGGACCTCCGAATCAAGAGTTGGAATTATCCCATAGCGGTGCTGGTCGATAGGGGGAATCAGCCGAGCTGTCGTTGATCCCGAGAAGACCCCATTCTTTTCTACTAGACTTACAAAGCCTTGTAAATTTTCTTTCATAGTCTTAGTCTTTGCTTCGATTATTCTAAATAATAATGTGTGTTTCCTGAGCAGTGGTGAGAGTATTCGACATCATAACATCTGGGTCGGCAGCTGTGGCCAAGAGGCCGAAGAGGAAGGCTTCGGGGTGAACATTTGCGCCACCAAAGAAGAAAACTACTCAAGACCCCATTGTCAAGACTTCGGTGGCCAAGAGCACCTCGGCTGCGGCCGCCACAGAGTCCACCTCGTCTGTACCAAAAGGGGTGGCTACCCAGGGTGTCACTATCGCCTCACTTCCCTACGGCCGAGGCAAGCAGCTCCAGTCGTCGGTTGCGTCGGTCACCGGGTCATCTCTGTGGAACCGTTTTCACATCGCACCTCGGATTGTCCGAGACGACAAGAGGCACCCTGGAGGTCACTGGTGCCCGGACTGGGAGCTCTCGGTCAATGATCGTTGCACCAACCCGCGCGCGGCTCACGAACTGATTACGTGCTCCACATTGCCATGGGATGTAGAGTTTACAAAGAACTTGACTCCTCCTGAGCTAGTCCAGAGCCTGATGGTGTCATCGGCTTCCTCTACGGCTTTTATGGCCGAGATGGCGCAACGGTACTTAGACTTGCTCGATCAGAAAAGATCCGGCAAGTTGCAAGACAAAATCTCCAAATTGGAGAAACAACTTGTCGTGACCGAATCCGAGAAGGCCCATCTCTAAGAAGAACGTGACCGCGTGGTGGCCGAGAAGGAGAAGAGTCAAGCCACTATCAACTATCTCAGGTCTGCCTTAGAAGAGGAGCAGACGAGATCCGAGGAAGAGAGGAAGTCACACCAACAGACGCTCGAGAGGGCCGACTCTTCGGCTGTGGAGGCCTTCAGGAAGTCTGAGACCTTCACCAAAGACCTCGGTGAGCTGATTCTGCCGAGCTTCATGTTCGGTTACATGTCAACTATAAATGAGGTGCCTTGCTCCTGACTCTTGAAGACTTGGAGTCCTTCAAGAACAAGGACAACTATAATGATTATGCCAAGGAGCTCTGTGATCGAGTTGCCAAGGGCATCCAAGCCGGGAAGAATCTATCCGAGATTCGGGAAGAGTTCAACCGGTGATTGTCCGAGATCGAAAATGACGTGGAAGGGGAAGAAGACGCCGAGGAAGGTGAGGTTGGTGGAGAGGAGATAGGTCTTGAAGGGATCGGAGGGTCCAAGGGGGGCAATGGGAATGCCGAGGCGGGAAATGCTTAGGAGCATTCCTGACCTCGATTTTTGTAATCTCTTGTTTGTAATATTCAATCGAATGAATGAAAGTTTTTCTTTTTCTCATATCGGCTCTTTATTTCACTTCATCTCCCTACTTGTCCCACTTATTTTTTAATAGCAACCGAATAACACTAAGATATTAAAAAATAACCAAGTGACTGAATAGCCAACAAATCATTAACATTCTCAAGGATAATACAGTCTTAGATTCTCGGTATACCAAGTCATCGTCACAGCAGAACCATCTCGGTAGGCTAATTTACAATACCCACTTAGGCTAGATTCCACAACTCGGTAGAGGCCCTCCCATTTTGGGGCTAATTTTCCTAGGGGTTCGACTCGGCTAACCAAATTTTTCTTGAGGACCAGGTCTCCTGGTTAGAATCGGCGGTATTTAACACGTGCGTTGTAGTAGTTGGTTAGGGTGTTCTTGTATGAATCTATTCGAGCTAAAGCCGCGTCCCTTTTCTCTTCAATGAGGTCGAGGTCCAGTTGCCTCTCTTTTTCGTTTACTTCGGCAGCATATGCTGCTACTCGAGGACTGGGAGTGAGGATCTCGATTGGAACAACCGTCTCAAAACCATAGGCTAATGAGAATGGGGTTTCCTGCGTGCCTGACCTCGGTGTGGTTCAGTAAGACCATAGGACGCTGGAGAGTTCGTCTCCTCAGGAGTGTCCAGCTTAGTGTAATCGGGTCTTGAGACCATGCAGGAGCGTCCGGTTAAAATTCTCTGCCTGTCCATTGGCCTGAGTATGGCCTACTGAAGTGAAATACTGCTTAATTTCGAGCCCCTCGCACCAACCTTTAAACGGATTGTCAGCGAACTGCTTCCCATTGTCCGAGATGATGACTCGAGATATTCCGAAGCGACAAATTATACACTTCCAGAAGAACTTCTGGACAACTAGGCCAGTTATACTCCTTAGAGGCTCGATTTCGACCCATTTGGTAAAGTAATCCACAACTACCACGAGGAAAGCGTAGCCATCAATAGCTTTAGGAAAAGGGCCAATAAGGTCTGTCTCCCACTGCTCGAAGGGCCAACGTGAGCTAATGGGGACCATGAGATTGGTAGGCTGATGGTGCTCGGGGGCATGGTATTGGCATAAAGGACAGTCGAGGACAAGGTCCTGAGCATCTTGTCGGATGGTAGGTCAGAAATACCCAAGAAGTAAGGCCTTTCTAACCAGCATCCGATAGCCGAGGTGGGATCTGCACAGGCCATCGTGTATTTCCTGGAGGATGCGGTGTCCTTCCTCGGTTGAGATGCACCGCAGCCACGGATCGAGGTAGGACCGTTTATACAGCTCGCTTTCCCGGAGTGTGTACCGAGCAGATTTTCGCTGGATTCTTCTCGTTTCGGCTCGATCTTTGGGAAGAATTTCTTGGCTCAAAAATAGGATGAGAGAGCTCATCCACGTGTCCCCCGATTGCACAAGATAGGCCATTTTCGCCAAGTATTCCGGTTCGGCCAACACCTCCACGAGAACTGTCTTTTTGAGGGTCGAAAACGAAGTGGAGGCTAGCTGTAATAGGGCATCAGCTCGCCTATTCTGTGATGGAGGTATTTTTTGGATTTCGAAAGACTCGAAATATGCAGTGAGTTGTTGAACTTTAGAAAGATACCGTTGCATGGTTTTCCTCCTTGGTTTCATATTTACCAAGCATTTGGCATACTACAAGTTGGGAGTCACTATAAACCCGAATTCGCCGAGCACCGAGTTTGCGGGTTAGCCGTAGTCCCGTAATTAAAGTCTCGTACTCGGTTTCATTATTGGTCGCAGGAAAATAAAATCGGAGGGCGTATGAACACACTTCTCCATGGGGATCTTCAAAGAGCAGTCCGGTTCTACTGCCATCACTCTTAGAAGACCTGTCCACATACAATGTCCATGGCTGTGGCTCGAGCAAATCTGAAGTGGCGTCTTGGCTTACTGAGAACGTGAGTTCGACCAGAAAATCTGCTAGTGCTTGAGCTTTTATTACTGTATGGGGTTCGTACGACAGATCGTACTCCCCCAGTTCGATAGCCCACTTAGTAAGGCGTCCGGAAGTCTCGGGACGTACCAGTATCTGCCGAATGGGTTGATCTATCCTGACGGATATAGGCTGTGTCAGGAATTAGAATTTTAACCGTCGAGTTGCGTGAACCAACCCAAACACGAGTTTCTCCACTTTGGTGTATCGGGTCTCCGGTCCGCGTAGAACTCGGTTGACGTAATAAACGGGCACTTGAGTACTCTTATCTCGGATCAACACTGCACTGACCATCTCGTCTGCCGCGAACAGATAAAGGTACAACTTTTCTTCGGGTCGTGGTGAAGCGAGGGTGGGGAGGTGATGCAAGTATTCTTTCATCTATTCGAAGGGTTGCTGGCACTCCTCGGTCCAGGAGATTTTGTCGGCTTTCTTCAACACCTTGAAGAAGGGTAAAGCCTTCTTAGCAGATTGAAACAGAAAACGGTTTAGAGCGGTTAGGCGGCCATTTAATCTCTGAGCTTCTTGGAAATTCTGGGGTGGAGACATGTCTTGGATGGCTTTCACTTTATCGGGATTAGCCTCGATTTCTCGACGGGAAACCAGGTATTTCAAGAATTTTTCCGAAGTGACAGCGAAGACGTACTTTTTCGGATTTAGCATCATCCTGGCACCTCGGAGAATGTTGAAAACTTCCCTCATATCGGATAGGAAGGCCGAAGTTGTTTGGCTTTTCAGGAGGATGTCATCCACATAAGTCTCTACATTGCGGCCGATCTGGTCTTTAAAGATGCGGTTGACTAGCCTAAGGTAGGTCGTCCCAACATTCTTTAGTCCAAAGGGCATTGTTATGTAACAATAGACACCTCGGTCAGAGTAGAACGCCGTCTTCTCCTGATCTTCCTCACTCATTCCTATCTGGTGGTATCCTTTGAAGGCGTCTAGGAAGCGGAGGATCTCATGCCTCATAACCGAGTCAACAAGGGCGTCTATCTTTGGCAATGGATAACAATTTTTGAGGCAGACCATGTTAAGGTCAGTGAAATCCACGAACATTCTCCACCCATCGGTGTTCTTTTTTATCATGATGGAGTTGGACAGTCAGGTTGGGTACTGGACTTTCCAGATCATCTTAGCGGGCAGGAGCTTGTCAACCTTTCTGAAACTGACTTTGTCGCGCTCACGGCTGAAGTGCCTTCGTTTCTGCTTTATCGAACGTACACGCGGGTCGACGTTAAATCTGTGTATCATGAGTTCGGGAGACACTCCCACAACTTCGTCTGCAGTCCAGGCGAAGACATTCTGGTACTCCATAATCAGGTTAATCATTTCTTCTTTAAGGGGCGAGGGGAGACTCGTCCCCACCTGTACCACTTGGTCGGGACTCACCTCGTCCAAGGCCACCTCTTCCACCTTATCTCCGGTCTCAAGCCTGCTAGCCTTTCCGGTCTCTTGAGGATCGATGCAGTCTATGGAAAGGACATTATGCCTCTTTCCCTCAGCTTTTGACTCGGCTCGGGGGGTGACTGCAGCTTGTATGGTGGCGAGGTAACATTTTCTGACCGCATTTACATCGCTACTCACCTCGGCCACCCCAACCAGTGTCGAAAACTTGAAAATCAGGTGGTAGGTGGAGTACACGACCTTCAGTCTGTTGAACGTGGGCCGACCTATCAACATATTGTATGGGGAATCCGCTCTAACAATCGCAAATCTGACGGGGATAGTTCGGCAGCGTGGATGATGGCCAATAGTCACTATCAGGGAGACCATCCCTTCTGGGTGGACCACGTGTCCCTCGAACTCGACAAGTGGAGTCCTGACGGGGGTGAACTGTTCTCTCGTCAGTTTCAGGCTCTCAAAAGTTTGGTAGTATAGGACGTCTACGGAACTTCTAGGGTCCACATATTCTTTCTTTACAATGAAATTATTAGTGAGAATTTCAATTACGAGGGTCTCGTGGTTACTGGAGGCTGCGGGGACGGGATCGCTGGGCTCATAAGTGATCACCTCAGATAGACTAGGATTGGACTCGGCGGGATCCAGGCTAAATTGAGATATGTCCTCTTTTGGGAGTTTTGACTGTCCTCTCCCGTCGGACCACTCTCGATCGTGTTGATTATCCCAACTATGTTCGGGCCGTAATCTGGGGATCCATTTCTGGGAGATCTCCCAGATTCCCTATGATCCCCGGGAGCACCACTGTGGTTTTTTGGTTCCCGCCTGTTTTCCCGACGTTGTTCTCTGCTGTTGTCATGGCGGGAGTCACTCCGGTTGAAGCTCCAATCCTTGCGGATAAACTATCTCAAGTATCCTTGCTTTATCAAAGTTTCAATTTCTTTCTTCAAATCATTGCAGTACTTGATCTCGTGCCCAACATCCCGATGATAGGTACAGTAGAGGTTGGAATTCCTCATTTCCCTCCTCCCGACCATCTTTGGAGGGGCTCGACCTAGGTGATTTTGCTCCATTACGGTAAGAATATGAGATCGACTAGTGTTGAGGGGAGTCAACCCGACGTCAGAGGCGGATGGTCTTCTCTTCGCAATCCTCTCAAAAACACTTCTCCGATCCCTAGTCAGACTCTGGAGGCTAGTAGCGGTGCCTACCTCACCTAGGCCAGATTCCCTTCTCTTTCGGGAATCAGGCCCCTAGCAGGCTGCTTGGGTTTCCTTTTTCATACGATTGACGTCCTCACTTTGGATGCCCTTATCTATTCTGTGCTAGAGCTCCCGAAGTGTTTGGAAGTACTTCTTGTGTATCTCAGTGCTAAACGCACCTGCTATCAATTCGTTGGTGAAGGCGGCTATGGTCACCTGTTCATTCTAATCGGGTATCTGCACGTTTTCGTTCTGGAACCTCTACACGTACGAGCGTAGAAATTCCCCTGAAATCTGCTGGATGTTCAGGAGGTAGGCCGAGGTATTCGTCACCGGCCGAGATGATACAAACTGGTGGATGAACTTGTCCATCAATTCGCAAAGGAAAGATATGCTCCTAGGTTCTGAACCCCAAAACTATTTTCGGACGGTTCCCTGCAGGAAGACACGAAAGGCTTTGCAGATCATGGAGTCGGGCACACAATACAGCCGGAAGGCTGAGATGAAGGCGTGAATATTGTCCTCAGGGTTGCCCCGCCCGTCGTTGGGTGGCAGCGCTGGAAGTTTGAAGTTGGGGGATACTCTCTCTGCGTTTATGTCATCAGTGAAGGGCAGCATCATCATGTAGTCGGTCGCTGGACTCTCGAGGTGGCGAGATGCCTCCTCGGTTCGTCTTCCCAACAAACTCTTGGAAAATGCTTTGGAGATGGAGGCAATCTTGGAGGTGGCTTTGGATGAAGCACGTTTTGAGGTACTCCGGACGGGGAGTCCGTCATCGGAGTCCTCCTCAAAAGGCATCTCGGGTGATTTGGCCGACCTTCTCTTGGAGGATTCAGCTTTTTCCTTTCCCTGCCTTTTGAGGTACCTCTCTAGTTCCTCAAAGATGTTAGGATTTTCTGCCACAAACTCGGCCATCCAGGAGATGGCATCTTCGTTTGCGGGCTGTGCTCGCAGGGACCCCTGCTCCTCAGAGATATGATCTTGCTGAGCAGCTGAGCTTGGCTCAGCCCCGGAAGAGGGAACCTTCCTGCTCCTAGAGGGCGTAGGCCTCATCTTGAGAGTTGCCGGCTCCTACAGACGGCACCAATTGAAGAGGTGATTTCTGCTTAGGTAGCCAAGCTGACCTAATTCATCTTCCCCTTACAAAAAGTGAAATTAGTAAAAGGGTTTGCTAGTCCGAAGTGAGAGGCGAGGCTTTGTCCCCTGAAATCACTCCGACGATCAAGTCAGTTTAATGAGAGAAAATAAAGAGTAATAACAGACACGAATGTAACAGTAGTCTTACTTGGTTGGAGAGAGCAAAGCGGTGTTTATAGGATAGGACTAGAGGGAAGGACAGTGGGTTTAAATTCATGAATCCCACAACCTGCGCATCACGGCGCTGTTCTGCACCTGAGGGCTCTGTCCCTGACACGCGACAAGGTCTCAGGCTTTATGCCAGGCGGCTTTGGACGTTCCCAATAAAGAGTCCCTGTAGTCACAGTTAAAGTAGTGGCTCTTAATAATGTGTCAGGTGGGTTGACATCATCCGCGAGCGGCTGGGATGAAGTGTCTACTTAGAGTAGAGAGACTGAGGTCACCAAAGCTGCGGTGATGAGATTTTGCCGAGATGAAGGGAAAAATCACGAATATGTGACATCACTTCGGATAGGACGACCCGAGGTGACCGTCCTCTGGATTAATAAGGAATGTTGTAGTATAAATTTTATGATTTTAGTAGTGAATATAGTGGTTTAAAAAAAATAAAAACTGGGCTATTTTTTGGCCATTTTGCCACTTTTTGTTCATTTTTTGTAAAAACTAAACCCAAAAATGGAATCTACGTGAAAAATTGAGTAAGGGAGGTATATTTTGATGAAATTTGGTGATTGGAAAATTTGCCGGCACCGGACCGCCGCCAGCAAGAAGGAAGCTTCAGCTTCTCGGGAGAGAAGAAGGGGAGGAAGAAGAAAGAAAAAAAAAGAAAGGAAAGAAAAGAAAAAGAAGAGAAAAGAAAATGGATTGGGCTAATGTTTTTTTTCTGGTGGGCTTGTGGTTATTTTTTGGTTGGATTTTGGGAATGGTTATTTCTTTTGGGTTTCGGCTGGGCTTAGGAATTTTCGGCCCAAGAAAAATA